>NC_083353.1:65050183-65353213 GCF_030254825.1 Meriones unguiculatus
CAGAGAACACAAATATTCGCTTTCAACGAAATCACCCGAGAGCACAAAAAATTCACTTCCAACGAAATGACTCCAGAGCACAGAAAACACACTTCCAACGAAATGACCCTCTACTTCAAAAATTTGCTTCCATCGAAAAGACCGGAGAACACAAAAAATTCTCTTTCAACGATATTAACCCAGAAGATAATAAATTCTTTTCCAACGAAATCTCCTGAGAACACAAATATTCGCTTCAAAAGATATCATCCCAGAGCACAAAAAATTTGCTTCCAACAAAATCACCCTAGAACACAAAAATTCCCTTTCAATGAAATCACCCGAGAACACAAAAATTTTGCTTCCAAGGAAATCACCCCAGAACACAAAAATTCGATTGCAAGGAAATCTCCTGAGAACACAAATATTGGCTTCCAACGAAATCACTCCAGAGCACAAAATATTGGCTTCCAAAGAAATGACTCCAGAGCATAGAAAACACGCTTCCAACGAAATGACCCCCTACTTCAAAAATGTGCTTCCATGGAAAAGACCAGAGAACACAAAAAATTCTCTCCCAACGATATTACCCCAGAAGACAATAAATTATTTTCCAACGAAATTTCCTGACAACACAAATATTCGCTTCCAAAGATATCATCCCAGAGCACAAAAAATTTGCTTCCAACAAAATCACCCTAGAACACAAAAATACACTTTCAACGAAATCACCCGGGAACACAAAAATTTTGCTTCCAAGGAAATAACACCAGAGCACAAAAAATTCGCTTGCAACGAAATCTCCTGAGAACACAAATATTGGCTTTCAACGAAATCACCCCAGAGCACAAAAAATTCGCTTCCAACGAAATGACTCCAGAGCACAGAAAACACGCTTCCAACGAAATGACCCCCTACTTCAAAAATGTGCTTCCATCGAAAAAACTGGTGAACACAAAAAATTCTATTCCAATGATATTAACCCAGAATAAATAAAATACTTTTCCAACGAAATCTCCTGAGTACACAAATATTCGCTTCCAAAGATATCATCCCAGAGCACAAAAAATTTGCTTCCAACAAAATTACCCTAGAACACAAAAATTCCCTTTCAACGAAATCACCCGAGAACAAAAAAATTTGCTTCCATCGAAATCACGCCAAAACACAAAAAATTCGCTTCCAACGCAATCACGCTAGAACACAAAAAATTAACTTAAAAGAAATCACCTGAGAACACAAAAAATGCGCTTCCAATGGAATCACCAAAGAGCACAAAATATTCGCTTCCAATGAAATGACTCCATAGCACAGAAAACACGCTTCCAATGAAAGAACCCCAAAACACAAAAAATTCACTTTCCAAGAAATCACCCGAGAACACAAAAAATTCGCTTCCTACGAAATTACCCCAGAACACAAAAAATTCGCATGCAAAGAAATTTTCTGAGAACGCATATATTCGCTTCCAACCAAATCACCCAGAACACAAAAAATTCGCTTCCAAATAAATGACTCCAGAGCACAGAAAACACGCTTCCAACGAAATGACCCTCTACTTCAAAAATTTGCTTCCATTGAAAAGACCGGAAAACACAAAAAATTCTCTTCCAACAATATTACACCAGAAGACAAAAAATTCTTTTCCAATGAAATCTTCTGAGAACACAAATATTCGCTTCCAAAGATATCATTCCAGAGCACAACAAATTCACTTCCAACGAAATCACCCTAGAACACTAATATTCCCTTTCAAAGTAATCACCCGAGAACACAAAAAATTTGCTTCCAACGAAATCACCCCAGAGCACAAAATATTTGCTTCCAACGAAATGATTCCAGAGCACAGAAAACATGCTTCCAACGCAATGACCCCCTACTACAAAAATTTGCTTCCATGGAAATACTGGAAAACACAAAAAATTCTCTTCTAATGATATTACCCCAGAAGACAAAAAATTCTTTTCCAACGAAATCTTCCGAAAACAGAAATATTCGCTTCCAACGAAATCAACCCAGAACACAAAAAATTCGCTTCCAACAAAGTGACTCCAGAGCACAGAAAACACGCTTCCAATGCAATGACCCCCTACTACAAAAATTTGTTTCCATGGAAATACTGGAAAACACAAAAAATTCTCTTCTAATGATATTACCCCAGAAGACAAAAAATTCTTTTCCAACGAAATCTTCCGAAAACAGAAATATTCGCTTCCAACGAAATCAACCCAGAACACAAAAAATTCGCTTCCAACAAAGTGACTCCAGAGCACAGAAAACACGCTTCCAATGCAATGACCCCCTACTACAAAAATTTGTTTCCATGGAAATACCGGAAAACACAAAAAATTCTCTTCTAATGATATTAAACCAGAAGACAAAAAATTCTTTTCCAACGAAATCTCCTGAGAACCCAAATATTTGCTTCCAAAGATATCATCACAGAGCACAAAAAATTCGCTTCCAACGAAATCACCCTAAAACAGAAAAATACCCTTTCAACGAAATCACCCGAGAACACAAAAAATTTGCTTCCAACGAAATCACCGCAGAACACAAAAAATTCCCTTGCAAGGAAATCTCCTGAGAACACAAATATTCGCTTCCAACGAAATCACCCCGGAGCACCAAAAAATTCGCTTCCAACGAAATGACTCCAGAGCACACAAAACATGCTTCCAATGAAATGAGCACAGAACACAAAAAATTCCCTTCCAACGACATCACCCTAGAATATAAAACACTCGCTTCCTTTCAAAATTACAACAGAAGACAAAAAATTCGCTTCCAACCAAATCACCCAATTGCACAGAAAATTTGCTTCCAACGAAATTACCCCAGAATACAAAAAATTCGCTTGCAACGAAATCTTCCGAAAACACATATATTCGCTTCCAACGAAATCAAGCAAGAACACAAAAAATTCGCTTCCAACGAAGTGACTCCAGAGCACAGAAAACACGCTTCCAAAGAAATGACCCGATATTTCAAAAATTTGCTTCCATCGAAATCACCCGAGAACACAAAAAATTCGCTTCGAACGAAATGACTCCAGAGCACAGAAAACACGCTTCCAATAAAATGACCCCATATTTCAAAAATTTGCTTCCATCAAAATCACCCAAGAACACAAAAAATTTGCTTCCAACGAAATTACCGAAGAACACAAACAATTCACTTCCAACGAAATCTCCTGATAACACAAATATTCGCTTCCAAAGAAATCATCCAGGGGCACAAAAAAAATTCGCTTCCAACAAAATCACCCTAGAACACAAAAAATTCCCTTTCAGTGAAATCACCCGAGAACACAAAAAATTTACGTCCAACGAAATTACCACAGAACAGAAAAAATTTGCTTCCATCGAAATCACCCCAGAACACAAAAAATTAGCTTTAAACGAAATCACCCGAGAACACAAAAAATTCGCTTCAAACGGAATCACCACAGAGCACAAAATATTCGCTTCCAATGAAATGACTCCAAAGCACAGAAAACACGCTTCCAACGAAATGACCCTCTACTTAAAAAATTTGCTTCCATCGAAAAGACAGGAGAACACAAAAAATTCTATTCCAACGATATTACCCCAGAATAAATAAAATTCTTTTCCAACGAAATCTCCTGAGTACACAAATATTCGCGTTCAATGATATCATCCCAGATACAAAAATTCGCTTCCAACAAAATTACCCTAGAACACAAAAATTCCCTTTCAACAAAATCACCCGAGAACACAAAAAATTTACGTCCAACGAAATTACCACAGAACAGAAAAAATTTGCTTCCATCGAAATCACCCCAGAACACAAAAAATTAGCTTTAAACGAAATCACCCGAGAACACAAAAAATTCGCTTCAAACGGAATCACCACAGAGCACAAAATATTCGCTTCCAATGAAATGACTCCAAAGCACAGAAAACACGCTTCCAAAGAAAGGACCCCAGAACACAAAAAATTCGCTTCCAATGAAATCACCCTAGAACATAAAAAATTCGCTTTCAACGAAATCACCCGAGAATACAAAAAAATTCGCTTCCAACGAAATGACTCCAGAGCACAGAAAACACGCTTCCAATGAAATGACCCCAGAACA
This sequence comes from Meriones unguiculatus, assembly GCF_030254825.1. Taxonomy (NCBI): domain Eukaryota; kingdom Metazoa; phylum Chordata; class Mammalia; order Rodentia; family Muridae; genus Meriones; species Meriones unguiculatus. The sequence continues at coordinate 65,054,262 of NC_083353.1, forward strand.
CAAAAAATTCCCTTCAAAGAAAATCACCCTAGAACATAAAACCCTCGCTTCCTTCGAAATCACCACAGAAGACAAAAAATGCGCTTCCAACCAAATCACAAAAGAGCACAAAAAATTTGCTTCCAACAAAATCACCCTAGAACACAAAAAATTAGCTTGCAACGAAATCTCCTTAGAACACAAATATTCGCTTCCAACGAAATCACCCCAGAGCACAAAAAATTCGCTTCCAACAAAATGACTCCAGAGCACAGAAAACACGCTTCCAATGAAAAGACCCCCTATTTCAAAAATTTGCTTCCATTGAAAAAACTGGAGAACACAAAAAATATTCTTCCAAAGAGATTACCACTGAAGACAAAAAATTCTTTTCCAACGAAATCTCCTAAGAACACAAATATTCGCTTCCAAAGATATCATTCCAGAGCACAAAAAATTCGCTTCGAACAAAATCACCCTAGAACACAAAAAATTCCCTTTCAACGAAATCACCCGAGAACACAAATTTCACGTCCAACGAAATTAACCCAGAACACAAAAAATTCGATTGCAACAAAATATTCTGAGAACACTTATATTCACTTCCAACCAAATCACCGCAGAACACAACAAATTAGCTTCCAAAGAAATGACTCCAGAGCACAGAAAACACGCTTCCAACGAAATGAACCCTACTTCAAAAATTTGCTTCCATCGAAAACACCGGAGAACACAAAAAAATCTCTACCAACGATATTACCCCAGAAGACAAAAAATACTTTTCCAACGAAATCTCCTGAGAACACAAATATTCGCTTCCAAAGATATCATCCCAGAGCACAGAAAATTCGCTTCCAACGAAATCACCCTAGAACACAAAAAATTCGCTTTCAACGAAATCTCCTGAGAACACATATATTCGCTTCCAACGAAATCACCACAGAGCACAAAAAATTCGCTTCCAACAAAATGACTCTACAGCACAGAAAACACGCTTCCAACGAAATGACCCCCTATTTCAAAAATTTGCTTCCATCGAAAACACCGGAGAGCACAAAAACATCTCTTCCAACGATATTACCCCAGAAGACAAAAAATTCTTTTCCAATGAAATCTCCTGAGAAATTACCCCAGAGCACAAAAAATTCGCTTCCAAAGATATGACTCCAGAGCACAGAAAGCATGCTTCCAATGAAATGACCCCTGAACACAAAAAATTGGCCTCCAACGAAATCACCCTAAAACATAAAAAATTCGCTTCCATCGAAATCACCACAGAAGACAAAAAATTCGCTTCCAAACAAATCACCCCAGAGCACAAAAAATTCGCTTCGAACGAAGTTACCCTAGAACACAAAAATTCGCTTCCAACGAAATCACTGCAGAACACAAAAAATTCCCTCGCAACGAAATCTCCTGAGAACACAAATATTCGCTTCCAACGATATCACCACAGAGCACAAAAAAAATTGCTTCCAATGAAATGACTCCAGAGCAAACAAAACACGCTTCCAATGAAATGACCCCAGAACACAAAAAATTCTCTTCCAACGAAATCACCCTAGAATATAAAACACTCGCTGCCTTCGAAACCACCACAGAAGACAAAAAATTCGCTTCCAACCAAATCACCCAAGAGCACAAAAAATTCCCTTCCAATGAAATCACCCTAGAACACAAAAAAATCGAATTCAACAAAATCACCCGAGAACACAAAAAATTTGCTTTCAACGAAATTACCCCAGAATACAAAAATTTGCTTGCAACGAAATCTCCCGAAAAACACATATATTCGCTTCCAACGAAATAAACTCAGAACACAAAAAATTCGCTTCCAACGAAGTGACTCCAGAGCACAAAAAACACGCTTCCAACGAAATGACCCGATATTTCAAAAATTTGCTTCCATCGAAATCACCACAGAACACAAAAAATTCGCTTCCAAAGCAATCACGCTAGAACACAAAAAATGAGCTATAAACGAAATCACCTGAGAACACAAAAAATTCGCTTCCAACAAAATCACCACAGAGCACAAAATATTCGCTTCCAATGAAATGACTCCAAAGCACAGAAAACATGCTTCCAATGAAAGGAATCCAGAACACAAAAAATTCGCTTCGAACGAAGTTACCCTAGAACACAAAAATTCGCTTCCAACGAAATCACCCCAGAACACAAAAAATTCGCTTCCAACGAAATGACTCCAGAGAACAGAAAAAACGCTTCCAATGCAATGACCCCCTACTTCAAAAATTTGATTCCATGGAAATACCGGAAAACACAAAAAATTCTCTTCGAACGATATTACCCCAGAAGACAAAAAATTCTTTTCCAACGAAATCTCCTGAGAACACAAATATTCGCTTCCAACGAAATCACCCTAAAACAGAAAAATATCCTTTCAAAGAAATCACCCGAGAACACAAAAAATTCGCTTCCAACGAAATCACCGCAGAACACAAAAAATTCCCTCGCAACGAAATCTCCTGAGAACACAAATATTCGCTTCCAACGAAATCACCCCATAGCACAAAAAAATTTGCTTCCAATGAAATGACTCCCACTGAACACAAATAATTCGCCTACAACGAAATCACCCTAAAACATAAATGACCCCTGAACACAAATAATTCGCCTACAACGAAATCACCCTAAAACATAAAAAATTCGCTTCCATCGAAATCACCACAGAAGACAAAAAATTCGCTTCCAAACAAATCACCCCAGAGCACAAAAAATTCGCTTTGAACGAAATCACCCCAGAGCACAAAAAATTCGCTTCTAAGAAATGACTCCAGAGCACAGAAAACACGCTTCCAACGAAATGACCCCAGAACACAAAAAATTCCCTTCCAACGAAATCACCCTAGAATATAAAACACTCGCTGCCTTCGAAATCACCACAGAAGACAAAAAATTCGCTTCCAACCAAATCACCCAAGAGCACAAAAAATTCCCTTCCAATGAAATCACCCTAGAACATAAAAAAATCGATTTCAACAAAATCACCCGAGAACACAAAAAATTTGCTTCCAACGAAATTACCCCAGAATACAAAAATTTGCTTGCAACGAAATCTCCCGAAAAACACATATATTCGCTACCAACGAAATAAACTCAGAACACAAAAAATTCACTTCCAGCGAAGTGACTCCAGAGCACAAAAAACACGCTTCCAACGAAATGACCTGATATTTCAAAAATTTGCTTCCATCGAAATCACCCGAGAACACAGAAAATTCGGTTCCAATGAAATGACTCCAGAGCACAGAAAACACGCTTCCAACGAAATGACCCGGTATTTCAAAAATTTGCTTCCATCGAAATCACCCAAGAACACAAAAAATTCGCTTCCAACGAAATTACCCCAGAACACAAAAAATTCACTTCCAACGAAATCTCCTGATAACACAAATATTTGCTTCCAAAGAAATCATCCCAGGGCACAAAAAAATTCGCTTCCAACAAAATCACCCTAGAACACAAAAAATTCCCTTTCAACGAAATCACCCGAAAACACAAAAAATTCACGTCCAACGAAATTAATACAGAACAGAAAAAATTCGCTTCTATTGAAATCACCCCAAACACAAAAAATTCCCTTCCAAGAAAACCACCCTAGATCATAAAACACTCGCTTCCTTCGAAATCACCACAGAAGACAAACAATGCGCTTCCAACCAAATCACCTAAGAGCACAAAAAATTTGCTTCCAACAAAATCACCCTAGAACAAAAAAAATTCGCTTGCAACGAAATCTCCTGAGAACACAAATATTCGCTTCCAACGAAATCACCCCAGAACACAAAAAATTCGCTTCCAACGAAATGACTCCAGAGCACAGAAAACACGCTTCCAAGGAAATGACCCCCTACTTTAAAAATTTGCTTCCTTCGAATAAACCGGAGAACACAAAAAATTCTTCCAACAATATTACCCCAGAAGACAAAAAATTCTTTTCCAATGAAATCTCCTGAGAACACAAATATTCGCTTCCACAGATATCATCACAGAGTAGAAAAAAATCGCTTCCAACGAAATCACCGTAGAACACAAAAATTCCCTTTCAACGAAATCACCCGAGAACACAAAAAATTTGCTTCCAACGAAATTACCCCAGAGCACAAAAAATTCGCTTCCAAAGATATGACTCCAGAGCACAGAAAGCATGCTTCCAATGAAATGACCCCTGAACACAAAAAATTGGCCTCCAACGAAATCACCCTAAAACATAAAAAATTCGCTTCCATCGAAATCACCACAGAAGACAAAAAATTCGCTTCCAAACAAATCACCCCAGAGCACAAAAAATTCGCTTCGAACGAAGTTACCCTAGAACACAAAAATTCGCTTCCAACGAAATCACCCGAGAACACAAAAAATTCGCTTCCAACGAAATGACTCCAGAGCACAGAAAACACGCTTCCAAGGAAATGACCCCCTACTTTAAAAATTTGCTTCCATCGAAAACACCGGAGAACACAAAAAAATCTCTTCCAACGATATTACCCCAGAAGACAAAAAATTCTTTTCCATCGAAATCTCCTGAGAACACAAATATTCGCTTCCAAAGATATCATCACAGAGTAGTAAAAAATCGCTTCCAAAGAAATCACCGTAGAACACAAAAATTCCCTTTCAACGAAATCCCCCGAGAACACAAAAAATTTGCTTCCAAAGATGTGACTCCAGAGCACAGAAAGCATGCTTCCAATGAAATGACCCCTGAACACAAATAATTCGCCTCCAACGAAATCACCCTAAAACATAAAAAATTCGCTTCCATCGAAATCACCACAGAAGACAAAAAATTCGCTTCCAAACAAATCACCCCAGAGCACAAAAAATTCGCTTCGAACGAAGTTACCCTAGAACACAAAAATTCGCTTCCAACGAAATCACCCCAGAACACAAAAAATTCGCTTCCAACGAAATCACTGCAGAACACAAAAAATTCCCTCGCAACGAAATCTCCTGAGAACACAAATATTCGCTTCCAACGATATCACCACAGAGCACAAAAAAAATTGCTTCCAATGAAATGACTCCAGAGCAAACAAAACACGCTTCCAATGAAATGACCCCAGAACACAAAAAATTCTCTTCCAACGAAATCACCCTAGAATATAAAACACTCGCTGCCTTCGAAACCACCACAGAAGACAAAAAATTCGCTTCCAACCAAATCACCCAAGAGCACAAAAAATTCCCTTCCAATGAAATCACCCTAGAACACAAAAAAATCGAATTCAACAAAATCACCCGAGAACACAAAAAATTTGCTTTCAACGAAATTACCCCAGAATACAAAAATTTGCTTGCAACGAAATCTCCCGAAAAACACATATATTCGCTTCCAACGAAATAAACTCAGAACACAAAAAATTCGCTTCCAACGAAGTGACTCCAGAGCACAAAAAACACGCTTCCAACGAAATGACCCGATATTTCAAAAATTTGCTTCCATCGAAATCACCACAGAACACAAAAAATTCGCTTCCAAAGCAATCACGCTAGAACACAAAAAATGAGCTATAAACGAAATCACCTGAGAACACAAAAAATTCGCTTCCAACAAAATCACCACAGAGCACAAAATATTCGCTTCCAATGAAATGACTCCAAAGCACAGAAAACATGCTTCCAATGAAAGGAATCCAGAACACAAAAAATTCGCTTCGAACGAAGTTACCCTAGAACACAAAAATTCGCTTCCAACGAAATCACCCCAGAACACAAAAAATTCGCTTCCAACGAAATGACTCCAGAGAACAGAAAAAACGCTTCCAATGCAATGACCCCCTACTTCAAAAATTTGATTCCATGGAAATACCGGAAAACACAAAAAATTCTCTTCGAACGATATTACCCCAGAAGACAAAAAATTCTTTTCCAACGAAATCTCCTGAGAACACAAATATTCGCTTCCAACGAAATCACCCTAAAACAGAAAAATATCCTTTCAAAGAAATCACCCGAGAACACAAAAAATTCGCTTCCAACGAAATCACCGCAGAACACAAAAAATTCCCTCGCAACGAAATCTCCTGAGAACACAAATATTCGCTTCCAACGAAATCACCCCATAGCACAAAAAAATTTGCTTCCAATGAAATGACTCCAGAGCAAACAAAACACGCTTCCAATGAAATGACCCCAGAACACAAAAAATTCCCTTCCAACGAAATCACCCTAGAATATAAAACACTCGCTGCCTTCGAAATCACCACAGAAGACAAAAAATTCGCTTCCAACCAAATCACCCAAGAGCACAAAAAATTCCCTTCCAATGAAATCACCCTAGAACATAAAAAAATCGATTTCAACAAAATCACCCGAGAACACAAAAAATTTGCTTCCAACGAAATTACCCCAGAATACAAAAATTTGCTTGCAACGAAATCTCCCGAAAAACACATATATTCGCTACCAACGAAATAAACTCAGAACACAAAAAATTCGCTTCCAGCGAAGTGACTCCAGAGCACAAAAAACACGCTTCCAACGAAATGACCTGATATTTCAAAAATTTGCTTCCATCGAAATCACCCGAGAACACAGAAAATTCGGTTCCAATGAAATGACTCCAGAGCACAGAAAACACGCTTCCAACGAAATGACCCGGTATTTCAAAAATTTGCTTCCATCGAAATCACCCAAGAACACAAAAAATTCGCTTCCAACGAAATTACCCCAGAACACAAAAAATTCACTTCCAACGAAATCTCCTGATAACACAAATATTTGCTTCCAAAGAAATCATCCCAGGGCACAAAAAAATTCGCTTCCAACAAAATCACCCTAGAACACAAAAAATTCCCTTTCAACGAAATCACCCGAAAACACAAAAAATTCACGTCCAACGAAATTACTACAGAACAGAAAAAATTCGCTTCTATTGAAATCACCCCAAACACAAAAAATTCCCTTCCAAGAAAACCACCCTAGATCATAAAACACTCGCTTCCTTCGAAATCACCACAGAAGACAAACAATGCGCTTCCAACCAAATCACCTAAGAGCACAAAAAATTTGCTTCCAACAAAATCACCCTAGAACAAAAAAAATTCGCTTGCAACGAAATCTCCTGAGAACACAAATATTCGCTTCCAACGAAATCACCCCAGAACACAAAAAATTCGCTTCCAACGAAATGACTCCAGAGCACAGAAAACACGCTTCCAAGGAAATGACCCCCTACTTTAAAAATTTGCTTCCTTCGAATAAACCGGAGAAAACAAAAAATTCTTCCAACAATATTACCCCAGAAGACAAAAAATTCTTTTCCAATGAAATCTCCTGAGAACACAAATATTCGCTTCCACAGATATCATCACAGAGTAGAAAAAAATCGCTTCCAACGAAATCACCGTAGAACACAAAAATTCCCTTTCAACGAAATCACCCGAGAACACAAAAAATTTGCTTCCAACGAAATTACCCCAGAGCACAAAAAATTCGCTTCCAAAGATATGACTCCAGAGCACAGAAAGCATGCTTCCAATGAAATGACCCCTGAACACAAAAAATTGGCCTCCAACGAAATCACCCTAAAACATAAAAAATTCGCTTCCATCGAAATCACCACAGAAGACAAAAAATTCGCTTCCAAACAAATCACCCCAGAGCACAAAAAATTCGCTTCGAACGAAGTTACCCTAGAACACAAAAATTCGCTTCCAACGAAATCACCCGAGAACACAAAAAATTCGCTTCCAACGAAATGACTCCAGAGCACAGAAAACACGCTTCCAAGGAAATGACCCCCTACTTTAAAAATTTGCTTCCATCGAAAACACCGGAGAACACAAAAAAATCTCTTCCAACGATATTACCCCAGAAGACAAAAAATTCTTTTCCATCGAAATCTCCTGAGAACACAAATATTCGCTTCCAAAGATATCATCACAGAGTAGTAAAAAATCGCTTCCAAAGAAATCACCGTAGAACACAAAAATTCCCTTTCAACGAAATCCCCCGAGAACACAAAAAATTTGCTTCCAAAGATGTGACTCCAGAGCACAGAAAGCATGCTTCCAATGAAATGACCCCTGAACACAAATAATTCGCCTCCAACGAAATCACCCTAAAACATAAAAAATTCGCTTCCATCGAAATCACCACAGAAGACAAAAAATTCGCTTCCAAACAAATCACCCCAGAGCACAAAAAATTCGCTTCGAACGAAGTTACCCTAGAACACAAAAATTCGCTTCCAACGAAATCACCCCAGAACACAAAAAATTCGCTTCCAACGAAATCACTGCAGAACACAAAAAATTCCCTCGCAACGAAATCTCCTGAGAACACAAATATTCGCTTCCAACGATATCACCACAGAGCACAAAAAAAATTGCTTCCAATGAAATGACTCCAGAGCAAACAAAACACGCTTCCAATGAAATGACCCCAGAACACAAAAAATTCTCTTCCAACGAAATCACCCTAGAATATAAAACACTCGCTGCCTTCGAAACCACCACAGAAGACAAAAAATTCGCTTCCAACCAAATCACCCAAGAGCACAAAAAATTCCCTTCCAATGAAATCACCCTAGAACACAAAAAAATCGAATTCAACAAAATCACCCGAGAACACAAAAAATTTGCTTTCAACGAAATTACCCCAGAATACAAAAATTTGCTTGCAACGAAATCTCCCGAAAAACACATATATTCGCTTCCAACGAAATAAACTCAGAACACAAAAAATTCGCTTCCAACGAAGTGACTCCAGAGCACAAAAAACACGCTTCCAACGAAATGACCCGATATTTCAAAAATTTGCTTCCATCGAAATCACCACAGAACACAAAAAATTCGCTTCCAAAGCAATCACGCTAGAACACAAAAAATGAGCTATAAACGAAATCACCTGAGAACACAAAAAATTCGCTTCCAACAAAATCACCACAGAGCACAAAATATTCGCTTCCAATGAAATGACTCCAAAGCACAGAAAACATGCTTCCAATGAAAGGAATCCAGAACACAAAAAATTCGCTTCGAACGAAGTTACCCTAGAACACAAAAATTCGCTTCCAACGAAATCACCCCAGAACACAAAAAATTCGCTTCCAACGAAATGACTCCAGAGAACAGAAAAAACGCTTCCAATGCAATGACCCCCTACTTCAAAAATTTGATTCCATGGAAATACCGGAAAACACAAAAAATTCTCTTCGAACGATATTACCCCAGAAGACAAAAAATTCTTTTCCAACGAAATCTCCTGAGAACACAAATATTCGCTTCCAACGAAATCACCCTAAAACAGAAAAATATCCTTTCAAAGAAATCACCCGAGAACACAAAAAATTCGCTTCCAACGAAATCACCGCAGAACACAAAAAATTCCCTCGCAACGAAATCTCCTGAGAACACAAATATTCGCTTCCAACGAAATCACCCCATAGCACAAAAAAATTTGCTTCCAATGAAATGACTCCAGAGCAAACAAAACACGCTTCCAATGAAATGACCCCAGAACACAAAAAATTCCCTTCCAACGAAATCACCCTAGAATATAAAACACTCGCTGCCTTCGAAATCACCACAGAAGACAAAAAATTCGCTTCCAACCAAATCACCCAAGAGCACAAAAAATTCCCTTCCAATGAAATCACCCTAGAACATAAAAAAATCGATTTCAACAAAATCACCCGAGAACACAAAAAATTTGCTTCCAACGAAATTACCCCAGAATACAAAAATTTGCTTGCAACGAAATCTCCCGAAAAACACATATATTCGCTACCAACGAAATAAACTCAGAACACAAAAAATTCGCTTCCAGCGAAGTGACTCCAGAGCACAAAAAACACGCTTCCAACGAAATGACCTGATATTTCAAAAATTTGCTTCCATCGAAATCACCCGAGAACACAGAAAATTCGGTTCCAATGAAATGACTCCAGAGCACAGAAAACACGCTTCCAACGAAATGACCCGGTATTTCAAAAATTTGCTTCCATCGAAATCACCCAAGAACACAAAAAATTCGCTTCCAACGAAATTACCCCAGAACACAAAAAATTCACTTCCAACGAAATCTCCTGATAACACAAATATTTGCTTCCAAAGAAATCATCCCAGGGCACAAAAAAATTCGCTTCCAACAAAATCACCCTAGAACACAAAAAATTCCCTTTCAACGAAATCACCCGAAAACACAAAAAATTCACGTCCAACGAAATTACTACAGAACAGAAAAAATTCGCTTCTATTGAAATCACCCCAAACACAAAAAATTCCCTTCCAAGAAAACCACCCTAGATCATAAAACACTCGCTTCCTTCGAAATCACCACAGAAGACAAACAATGCGCTTCCAACCAAATCACCTAAGAGCACAAAAAATTTGCTTCCAACAAAATCACCCTAGAACAAAAAAAATTCGCTTGCAACGAAATCTCCTGAGAACACAAATATTCGCTTCCAACGAAATCACCCCAGAACACAAAAAATTCGCTTCCAACGAAATGACTCCAGAGCACAGAAAACACGCTTCCAAGGAAATGACCCCCTACTTTAAAAATTTGCTTCCTTCGAATAAACCGGAGAAAACAAAAAATTCTTCCAACAATATTACCCCAGAAGACAAAAAATTCTTTTCCAATGAAATCTCCTGAGAACACAAATATTCGCTTCCACAGATATCATCACAGAGTAGAAAAAAATCGCTTCCAACGAAATCACCGTAGAACACAAAAATTCCCTTTCAACGAAATCACCCGAGAACACAAAAAATTTGCTTCCAACGAAATTACCCCAGAGCACAAAAAATTCGCTTCCAAAGATATGACTCCAGAGCACAGAAAGCATGCTTCCAATGAAATGACCCCTGAACACAAAAAATTGGCCTCCAACGAAATCACCCTAAAACATAAAAAATTCGCTTCCATCGAAATCACCACAGAAGACAAAAAATTCGCTTCCAAACAAATCACCCCAGAGCACAAAAAATTCGCTTCGAACGAAGTTACCCTAGAACACAAAAATTCGCTTCCAACGAAATCACCCGAGAACACAAAAAATTCGCTTCCAACGAAATGACTCCAGAGCACAGAAAACACGCTTCCAAGGAAATGACCCCCTACTTTAAAAATTTGCTTCCATCGAAAACACCGGAGAACACAAAAAAATCTCTTCCAACGATATTACCCCAGAAGACAAAAAATTCTTTTCCATCGAAATCTCCTGAGAACACAAATATTCGCTTCCAAAGATATCATCACAGAGTAGTAAAAAATCGCTTCCAAAGAAATCACCGTAGAACACAAAAATTCCCTTTCAACGAAATCCCCCGAGAACACAAAAAATTTGCTTCCAAAGATGTGACTCCAGAGCACAGAAAGCATGCTTCCAATGAAATGACCCCTGAACACAAATAATTCGCCTCCAACGAAATCACCCTAAAACATAAAAAATTCGCTTCCATCGAAATCACCACAGAAGACAAAAAATTCGCTTCCAAACAAATCACCCCAGAGCACAAAAAATTCGCTTCGAACGAAGTTACCCTAGAACACAAAAATTCGCTTCCAACGAAATCACCCCAGAACACAAAAAATTCGCTTCCAACGAAATCACTGCAGAACACAAAAAATTCCCTCGCAACGAAATCTCCTGAGAACACAAATATTCGCTTCCAACGATATCACCACAGAGCACAAAAAAAATTGCTTCCAATGAAATGACTCCAGAGCAAACAAAACACGCTTCCAATGAAATGACCCCAGAACACAAAAAATTCTCTTCCAACGAAATCACCCTAGAATATAAAACACTCGCTGCCTTCGAAACCACCACAGAAGACAAAAAATTCGCTTCCAACCAAATCACCCAAGAGCACAAAAAATTCCCTTCCAATGAAATCACCCTAGAACACAAAAAAATCGAATTCAACAAAATCACCCGAGAACACAAAAAATTTGCTTTCAACGAAATTACCCCAGAATACAAAAATTTGCTTGCAACGAAATCTCCCGAAAAACACATATATTCGCTTCCAACGAAATAAACTCAGAACACAAAAAATTCGCTTCCAACGAAGTGACTCCAGAGCACAAAAAACACGCTTCCAACGAAATGACCCGATATTTCAAAAATTTGCTTCCATCGAAATCACCACAGAACACAAAAAATTCGCTTCCAAAGCAATCACGCTAGAACACAAAAAATGAGCTATAAACGAAATCACCTGAGAACACAAAAAATTCGCTTCCAACAAAATCACCACAGAGCACAAAATATTCGCTTCCAATGAAATGACTCCAAAGCACAGAAAACATGCTTCCAATGAAAGGAATCCAGAACACAAAAAATTCGCTTCGAACGAAGTTACCCTAGAACACAAAAATTCGCTTCCAACGAAATCACCCCAGAACACAAAAAATTCGCTTCCAACGAAATGACTCCAGAGAACAGAAAAAACGCTTCCAATGCAATGACCCCCTACTTCAAAAATTTGATTCCATGGAAATACCGGAAAACACAAAAAATTCTCTTCGAACGATATTACCCCAGAAGACAAAAAATTCTTTTCCAACGAAATCTCCTGAGAACACAAATATTCGCTTCCAACGAAATCACCCTAAAACAGAAAAATATCCTTTCAAAGAAATCACCCGAGAACACAAAAAATTCGCTTCCAACGAAATCACCGCAGAACACAAAAAATTCCCTCGCAACGAAATCTCCTGAGAACACAAATATTCGCTTCCAACGAAATCACCCCATAGCACAAAAAAATTTGCTTCCAATGAAATGACTCCAGAGCAAACAAAACACGCTTCCAATGAAATGACCCCAGAACACAAAAAATTCCCTTCCAACGAAATCACCCTAGAATATAAAACACTCGCTGCCTTCGAAATCACCACAGAAGACAAAAAATTCGCTTCCAACCAAATCACCCAAGAGCACAAAAAATTCCCTTCCAATGAAATCACCCTAGAACATAAAAAAATCGATTTCAACAAAATCACCCGAGAACACAAAAAATTTGCTTCCAACGAAATTACCCCAGAATACAAAAATTTGCTTGCAACGAAATCTCCCGAAAAACACATATATTCGCTACCAACGAAATAAACTCAGAACACAAAAAATTCGCTTCCAGCGAAGTGACTCCAGAGCACAGAAAACACGCTTCCAACGAAATGACCCGGTATTTCAAAAATTTGCTTCCATCGAAATCACCCAAGAACACAAAAAATTCGCTTCCAACGAAATTACCCCAGAACACAAAAAATTCACTTCCAACGAAATCTCCTGATAACACAAATATTTGCTTCCAAAGAAATCATCCCAGGGCACAAAAAAATTCGCTTCCAACAAAATCACCCTAGAACACAAAAAATTCCCTTTCAACGAAATCACCCGAAAACACAAAAAATTCACGTCCAACGAAATTACTACAGAACAGAAAAAATTCGCTTCTATTGAAATCACCCCAAACACAAAAAATTCCCTTCCAAGAAAACCACCCTAGATCATAAAACACTCGCTTCCTTCGAAATCACCACAGAAGACAAACAATGCGCTTCCAACCAAATCACCTAAGAGCACAAAAAATTTGCTTCCAACAAAATCACCCTAGAACAAAAAAAATTCGCTTGCAACGAAATCTCCTGAGAACACAAATATTCGCTTCCAACGAAATCACCCCAGAACACAAAAAATTCGCTTCCAACGAAATGACTCCAGAGCACAGAAAACACGCTTCCAAGGAAATGACCCCCTACTTTAAAAATTTGCTTCCTTCGAATAAACCGGAGAACACAAAAAATTCTTCCAACAATATTACCCCAGAAGACAAAAAATTCTTTTCCAATGAAATCTCCTGAGAACACAAATATTCGCTTCCACAGATATCATCACAGAGTAGAAAAAAATCGCTTCCAACGAAATCACCGTAGAACACAAAAATTCCCTTTCAACGAAATCACCCGAGAACACAAAAAATTTGCTTCCAACGAAATTACCCCAGAGCACAAAAAATTCGCTTCCAAAGATATGACTCCAGAGCACAGAAAGCATGCTTCCAATGAAATGACCCCTGAACACAAAAAATTGGCCTCCAACGAAATCACCCTAAAACATAAAAAATTCGCTTCCATCGAAATCACCACAGAAGACAAAAAATTCGCTTCCAAACAAATCACCCCAGAGCACAAAAAATTCGCTTCGAACGAAGTTACCCTAGAACACAAAAATTCGCTTCCAACGAAATCACCCGAGAACACAAAAAATTCGCTTCCAACGAAATGACTCCAGAGCACAGAAAACACGCTTCCAAGGAAATGACCCCCTACTTTAAAAATTTGCTTCCATCGAAAACACCGGAGAACACAAAAAAATCTCTTCCAACGATATTACCCCAGAAGACAAAAAATTCTTTTCCATCGAAATCTCCTGAGAACACAAATATTCGCTTCCAAAGATATCATCACAGAGTAGTAAAAAATCGCTTCCAAAGAAATCACCGTAGAACACAAAAATTCCCTTTCAACGAAATCCCCCGAGAACACAAAAAATTTGCTTCCAAAGATGTGACTCCAGAGCACAGAAAGCATGCTTCCAATGAAATGACCCCTGAACACAAATAATTCGCCTCCAACGAAATCACCCTAAAACATAAAAAATTCGCTTCCATCGAAATCACCACAGAAGACAAAAAATTCGCTTCCAAACAAATTACCGCAGAGAACAAAAAATTTGCTTCGAACGAAATCACCCCAGAGCACAAAAAATTCGCTTCTAAGAAATGACTCCAGAGCACAGAAAACACGCTTCCAACGAAATGACCCCATATTTCAAAAATTTGCTTCCATTGAAATCACCCAAGAACACAAAAAATTCGCGTCCAAAGAAATTACCCCAGAACACAAAAAATTCGCTTCCAACGAAATCTCCTGATAACACAAATATCTTCCAAAGAAATCATCCCAGAGAACAAAAAAATTTGCTTCCAACAAAATCACCCTAGAACACAAAAAATTCGCTTTCAACGAAATCACCGGAGAACACTAAAAGTTCACTTCCAACAAAATTACCACAGAACAGAAAAAATTTGCTTCCATCGAAATCACCCCAGAACACAAAAAATTCGCTTCCAACGCAATCACGCTAGAACACAAAAAATGAGCTATAATCGAAATCACCTGAGAACACAAAAAATTCGCTTCCAAAAAAATCACCACAGAGCACAAAATATTCACTTCCAATGAAATGACTCCAAAGCACAGAAAACATGCTTCCAATGAAAGGACCCCAGAACACAAAAAATTCTCTTCGAACGAAGTTACCCCAGAACACAAAAATTCGCTTCCAACGAAATCACCCCAGAACACAAAAAATTCGCTTCCAACGAAATGACTCCAGAGCACAGAAAGCACGCTTCCAATGAAATGACCCCAGAACACAAAAAATTTGCTTCCAATGAAATCTCCTGATAACACAAATATTCGCTTCCAAAGAAATCATCCCAGAGAACAAAAAAATTCGCTTCTAACAAAATCACCCTAGAACACAAAAAAATCCCGTTCAACAAAATCACCCGAGAACAGAGAAAATTCACGTCCAACGAAATTACCACAGAACAGAAAAAATTTGCTTCCATCGAAATCACCCCAAAACACAAAAAATTCGCTTCCAATGAAATTACCACAGAACACAAAAAATTCGCTTGCAAAGAAATATCCTGAGAACACAAATATTCGCTTTCAACGAAATCACCCGAGAACACAAAAAATTCACTTCCAACGAAATGACTCCAGAGCACACAAAACACGCTTCCAACGAAATGACCCTCTACTTCAAAAATTTGCATCCATCGAAAAGATCGGAGAACACAAAAAATTCTCTTTCAACGATATTACCCCAGAAGACAATGAATTCTTTTCCAACGAAATCTCCTGAGAAGACAAATATTCGCTTCCAAAGATATCACCCCAGAGTACAAAAAATTTGCTTCCAACAAAATCACCCTAGAACACAAAAATTCCTTTTCAACGAAATCACCCGAGAACACAAAAAATTTGCTTCCATCGAAATCACCACAAAACACAAAAAATTCGCTTCCAACGCAATCACGCTAGAGCACAAAAAATTAATTTAAACGAAATCACCAGAGAACACAAAAAATTCGCTTCCAACGGAATCACCACAGAGCAAAAAATATCCGCTTCCAATGAAATGACTCCATAGCACAGAAAACACGCTTCCAATGAAAGGACCCCAGAACACAAAAAATTCGCTTCCAACGAAATCACTCTAGAACATAAAAAATTTGCTTTCCAAGAAATCACCCGAGAACACAAAAAATTCGCTTCCCACAAAATTACCCCAGAACACAAAAAATTCGCTTGCAAAGACATTTTCTAAGAACACATATATTCGCTTCCAACCAAATCACCCCAGAACACAAAAAATTCGCTTCCAAATAAATGACTCCAGAGCACAGAAAACACGCTTCCAACGAAATGACCCTCTACTTCAAAAATTTGCTTCCATTGAAAAGACCGGAAAACACAAAAACTTCTCTTCCAACGATATTACCCCAGAAGACAAAAAATTCTTTTCCAACGTAATCTCCTAAGAACACAAACATTTGATTACAAAGATATCATCCCAGAGCACAGAAAACATGCTTCCAAAGAAATGACCCCCTACTTCAAAAATTTGTTTCCATCGAGATCACCTGAAAACACAAAAAATTCTCTCTCAACGAAATAACCCCAGAAAAAAAAATTCGCTTGCAACGAAATCTCCTGAGAACACAAATATTGGCTTCCAACGAAATCACCCCAGAGCACAAAAAATTGGCTTCCAAAGAAATGACTCCAGAGCATAGAATACACGCTTCCATCGAAATGACCCCCTACTTCAAAAATTTGCTTCCATCGAAAAGACCGGAGAACACAAAAAATTCTCTTCCAACGATATTACCCTAGGAGACAAAAAATTATTTTCCAAAGAATTCTCCTGAGATAACAAATATTCGCTCTCAAAATTATCATCCCAGAGCACAAAAAATTCACTTCCAACCAAATCACCATAGAACACAAAAATTCCCTTTCAATGAAATAACCCGAGAGCACAAAAAATTTGCTTCCAACGAAATCAACCCAGAACACAAAAAATTCGCTTGCAACGAAATCTCCCGAGAACACAAAAATTTGCTTCCAACGAAATCACCCCAGAGCACAAAAAATTTGCTTCCAACGAAATGACTCCAGAGCACAGAAAACATGCTTCCAACGAAATGACCCCCTACTTCAAAAATGTGCTTACATCGAAAAAACCGGTGAACACAAAAAATTCTATTCCAACGATATTACCCCAGAATAAATAAAATTCTTTTCCAACGAAATCTCCTGAGTACACAAATATTCGCGTTCAAAGATATCATCCCAGATACAAAAATTCGCTTCCAACAAAATTACCCTAGAACACAAAAATTCCCTTTCAACAAAATCACCCGAGAACACAAAAAATTCGCTTTCAACGAAATCATCCCAGAGCACAAAAAATTCGCTTCCAACGAAATGACTCCAGAGCACAGAAAGCACATTTCCAATGAAATGACCCCAGAACACAAAAAATTCACCTCCAACGAAATTAGCACAGAACAGAAAAAATTTGCTTCCATCGAAATCACCCGAGAACACAAAAAATTCGCTGCCAACGAAATCAACCCAGAACACAAAAAATTCACTTGCAACGAAATCTCCTGAGAACACAAAAATTCGCTTCCATCGAAATCACCACAGAGCACAAAAATTTCGCTTCCAACGATATTACCCCAGAAGACAAAAATTCTTTTCCAGCGAAATCTCCTGAGACCACAAATATTCGCTTCCAAAGTTATCATCCCCGAGCACAAAAAATTCGCTTCCAAAGAAATCACCCTAGAACACAAAAAATTAATTTAAACGAAATCACCAGAGAACTCAAAAAATTCGCTTCCAACGGAATCACCACAGAGCAAAAAATATTCGCTTCCAATGAAATGACTCCATAGCACAGAAAACACGCTTCCAATGAAAGGACCCCAGAACACAAAAAATTCGCTTCCAACGAAATCACTCTAGAACATAAAAAATTTGCTTTCCAAGAAATCACCCGAGAACACAAAAAATTCGCTTCCCACAAAATTACCCCAGAACACAAAAAATTCGCTTGCAAAGAAATTTTCTGAGAACACATATATTCGCTTCCAACCAAATCACCCCAGAACACAAAAAATTCGCTTCCAAATAAATGACTCCAGAGCACAGAAAACACGCTTCCAACGAAATGACCCTCTACTTCAAAAATTTGCTTCCATTGAAAAGACCGGAAAACACAAAAACTTCTCTTCCAACGATATTACCCCAGAAGACAAAAAATTCTTTTCCAACGTAATCTCCTAAGAACACAAACATTTGATTACAAAGATATCATCCCAGAGCACAGAAAACACGCTTCCAAAGAAATGACCCCCTACTTCAAAAATTTGTTTCCATCGAGATCACCTGAAAACACAAAAAATTCTCTCTCAACGAAATAACCCCAGAAAAAAAAATTCGCTTGCAACGAAATCTCCTGAGAACACAAATATTGGCTTCCAACGAAATCACCCCAGAGCACAAAAAATTGGCTTCCAAAGAAATGACTCCAGAGCATAGAATACACGCTTCCATCGAAATGACCCCCTACTTCAAAAATTTGCTTCCATCGAAAAGACCGGAGAACACAAAAAATTCTCTTCCAACGATATTACCCTAGGAGACAAAAAATTATTTTCCAAAGAATTCTCCTGAGATAACAAATATTCGCTCTCAAAATTATCATCCCAGAGCACAAAAAATTCACTTCCAACCAAATCACCATAGAACACAAAAATTCCCTTTCAATGAAATCACCTGAGAGCACAAAAAATTTGCTTCCAACGAAATCAACCCAGAACCCAAAAAATTCGCTTGCAACGAAATCTCCCGAGAACACAAAAATTTGCTTCCAACGAAATCACCCCAGAGCACAAAAAATTTGCTTCCAACGAAATGACTCCAGAGCACAGAAAACATGCTTCCAACGAAATGACCCCCTACTTCAAAAATGTGCTTACATCGAAAAAACCGGTGAACACAAAAAAATTCTATTCCAACGATATTACCCCAGAATAAATAAAATTCTTTTCCAACGAAATCTCCTGAGTACACAAATATTCGCGTTCAATGATATCATCCCAGATACAAAAATTCGCTTCCAACAAAATTACCCTAGAACACAAAAATTCCCTTTCAACAAAATCACCCGAGAACACAAAAAATTCGCTTTCAACGAAATCATCCCAGAGCACAAAAAATTCGCTTCCAACGAAATGACTCCAGAGCACAGAAAGCACACTTCCAATGAAATGACCCCAGAACACAAAAAAGTCGCCTCCAACGAAATTAGCACAGAACCGAAAAAATTTGCTTCCATCGAAATCACCCGAGAACACAAAAAATTCGCTGCCAACGAAATCAACCCAGAACACAAAAAATTCACTTGCAACGAAATCTTCTGAGAACACAAAAATTCGCTTCCATCGAAATCACCACAGAGCACAAAAAATTCGCTTCCAACGATATTACCCCAGAAGACAAAAATTCTTTTCCAGCGAAATCTCCTGAGAACACAAATATTCGCTTCCAAAGTTATCATCCCCGAGCACAAAAAATTCGCTTCCAAAGAAATCACCCTAGAACACAAAAATTCCCTTTCAACGAAAACACCCGAAAACAAAAAAAATTAGCTTCCAAAGAAATTACCACAGAACAAAAAAAAAAATTGCTTCCATCGAAATCACCCGAGAACACAAAAAATTCACTTCCAACGAAATCACGCTAGAACACAAAAAAATTCTCTTCCAACGAAATCACCCCAGAACGCAAAAAATTTCCTTCCAACGAAATGACTCCAAAGCACAGAAAACACGATTCCAACAAAATGACCCCCTACTTCAAAAATTTGCTTCCATCGAAAAGACCGGAGAACAAAAATATTCTCTTCAAATGATATTACCCCAGAAGACAAAAAATTCTTTTCCAGCGAAATCTCCTGAGAACAGAAATATTCGCTTTCCAATATATCATCCCAGATCAGAAAAAATTCGCTTCCAACGTAATCACCCAAGAACGAAAAAATTCCCTTTCAACGAAATCACCCTAGCACACAAAATTCCCTTTCAAAGAAATCACCTGAGAACACAAAAAAATTGCTTCCAAAGAAATCACCCCAGAGCACAAAAAATTCGCTTCCAACAAAATGAATCCAGAGCACAGAAAACACGCATCCAACGAAATGACCCCCTACTTCAAAAATTGGCTTCCATTTAAAAAAACCGGAGAACACAAAATATTCTCTTCCAACGATATTACCCCAGAAAACAAAAAATTCTTTTCCAAGGAATTCTCCTGAGAACACAAATATTCACTTCCATATATATCATCCGAGAGCACAAAAAATTCGCTTCCAAAAAAATCACCCTAGAACACAAAAATTCCCTTTCAACAAAATCTCCCGAGAACAAAAAAAATTCGCTTCCAACGAAATCACCCCAGAACACAAAAAATTCACTTCCATCAAAATGACTCTACAGCACAGAAAACACGCTTCCAACAAAATGACCCCCTACTTCATAAATTTACTTCCATCGAAAAGACGAGAAAACACAAAAAATTCGTTTCCAACGATATTACCCCAGAACAAAAAAAATTCGCTTCCAACGAAATCTCCTGAGAACACAAATATTCGCTTCCAAAGATATCATCCCAGAGCACAAAACCTTCGCTTCCAACGAAATCATGCTAAAACAGAAAAATTAACTTTCAACGAAATCACCCGAGAACACAAAAATTTGCTTCTTTCGAAATTACCCCAGAAGACAAAGAATTCGCTTCCAACAATATCACCCTAGAACACAAAAAATTTGCTTCCAACAAAATGACTCCAGAGCACAGAAAACACGCATCCAACGAAATGACTCCCTACTTCAAAAATTTGCTTCCGTCGAAAAAACCGGAGAACACAAAAAATTCTCTTACAACGATATAACATCAGAAGACAAAAAATTCTTTTCCAACGAAATCTCCTGAGAACACAAATATTCGCTTCCAAGGATATCATCCCAGAGCACCAAAAACTCACTTCGAACGAAATTACCCTAGAACACAAAAATTCCCTTTCAACAAAATCACCCGAGAACACAAAAAATTTGCTTCCAATGAAATCAGCCCAGAACACAAAAAATTCGCTTGCAACAAATTCACCTGAGAACACAAATATTCGCTTCCAAAGAAATCACCCCAGAGCACAAAAAATTCGCTTCCATCGAAATCACCCTAGAACACAAAAATTCCCTTTCAACGAAATCACCCAAGAACACAAAAAATTCACGTCCAACAAAATTACCAAAGAACAGAAAAAATTTCCTTCCATCGAAATCACCCCAGAACACAAAAAATTCGCTTCCAACGAAATCATGCTAGAACACAAAAAATTAGCTTTCAACGAAATCACCCGAGAACACAAAAAATTCGCATCCTACGAAATTAAACCAGTAGACAAAAAATTCACTTCCAAAGAAATCACCCCAACGAAATTACCCCCGAAGACAAAAATTTCTTTTCCAACGAAATCTCCTGAGAACACAAAATTCGCTTCCCAAGAAATCATCCCAGAGCACAAAAAATTCGCTTCCAACGAAATCACCCTAGAACACAAAAATTCCCTTTCAACAAAATCACCCGAGAACACAAAAAATTCGCTTCCAACGAAATCACCCCAGAGTACAAAAAATTCGCTTCTAACAAAATGACTCCACAGCACAGAAAACACGCTTCCAACGAAATGACCCCATACTTCAAAAATTTCCTTCCATCGAAAAGACCAGAAAACACAAAAAATTCTTTTCCAACGAAATTCCACGAGAACACAAAAAATTCGTGTCGAACGAAATGACCCCAGACACAAAAAATTCTTTCCAACGAAATCTCCTGAGAACACAAATATTCGTTTAAAAAGAAATCACCCCAGAGCACAAAAAATTTGCTTCCAACGAAATCACCCTAGAACACAAAAAATTCTCTTTCAACGAAATTACATGAAAAGAAAATAAAAATTGTGTCCTACGAAATTATCCCAGAATAGAAATAATTTACATCCAACCAAATTAACCCAGAGCACAAAAATTTCCCTTCCAACAAAATCACCTGAGAACACAAATATTGGCTTCCAAATAAATTACCCCAGAACAGAAAAAAATTTGCTTCCATCGAAATCACCCAAGAACACAAAAAATTCGCTTCCAAAGAAATTACACCAGAACACAAAAAATTTGCTTCCAAAAAATTACTCCAGAGAACAGAAGACACGCTTCCAACGAAATCACCCCATATTTAAAAAAATTTTTGATTCCAACGAAATCAACCCAGGACACAAAAAATTCGCTTCCAACGAAATGACCCGATATTTCAAAAATTTGCTTCCATCGAAATCACCCGAGAACACAAAAAAATCACTTTCAACAAAAATTACCCCAGAACACCAAAAATTCGCTTCCAACGAAATCTCGTGAGAACACAAATATTCGCTTCCAAAGAAATCATCCCAGAGCACAAAAAAATTCGCTTCCAATGAAATCACCCCAGAGCGCTAAAAATTCCCTTCCAACGAAATGACTCCAGAGCACAGAAAACACGATTCCAACAAAATGACCCCCTACTTCAACAATTTGCTTCCATTGAAAAAACCGGAGAACACAAAAAATTCGCTTCCAACCAAATTACCCCAGAACACAAAAAATTCGCTTGCAACGTAATCTTCTGAGAACACAAATATTTCCTTCCAGCGAAATACCCCGAAAACACAAAAAATTCGCATCCAACGAAATTGCCCCAGAGCACAAAAAAATCGCTTCCAACGACATCACCCCAACACACAAAAAATTTTCTTCCAAAGAAATCAACCCAGAACACAAAAAATTCGCTTCCAACGAAATTACCCCAGAACACAAAAATTCGCTTCCAAGGAAATCACCCCAGAAGACAAAAAATTTGCTTCCAAAGAAATGACTCCAGAGCACAGAAAACACGCTTCCAATGAAATCACCCCATACTTCAGAAAAATTCACTTCCAACTAAATTGCCCCAGAATACAAAAAATTCGCTTCCAACGAAATCAACCAAGAACACAAAAAATTTGCTTCCATCGAAATCACCCGAGAACAAAAAAATTTGCTTCTAACGAAATCACCCGGGAACACAAATATTAGCTTCCAATGAAATCACCCTAAAACCAAAAAATTCTTTTCCAACGAAATCTCCTGAGAACACAAATATTCGCTTCCAAAGAAATCACCCCAGAGCACCAAAAATTCGCTTCCAACGTAATTACCCTAAGGAAAAAAATTTCACTTTCAACGAAATCACCTGAGAACACAAAAAATTCGTGTCCAATGAAATCAACCCAGAACACAAAAAATTCGCATCCAAAGAAATCACTCAGAACACAAAAATTTCCCTTCCAACGAAATGACTCCAAAACACAGAAAACACGCTTCCAATGAAATCACCCCAGAGCACAAAAAATTCGCTTCCAATGAAATCAACCTAGAACACAAAAAATTTGCTTCTATCCAAATCACCTGAGAACAGAAAAAATTCGCTTCCAAAGAAATTACCCCAGAATACAAAAAATTCGCTTCCATCGAAATTCCCGCAGAGCACAAAAAAATTGCTTCCAAAGAAATCACCCTAGAACACAAAAAATTCGCTTCCAACAAAATCACCCCAGAACACAAAAAATTTTCTTCCAAGGAAATGACTCCAATGCACAGAAAACATGCTTTCAACGAAATCACCCCATACTTCAAAATAATCACTTTCAACAAAATTGCCCCAGAACACAAAAAATTCTCTTCCAACGAAATCAACCCAGAACACAAAATATTCGCTTCCATCAAAATCACCCCAGAACACAAAAAATTCACTTCCATCGAAATCACCACAGGAAACAAAAAATTCGATTCCAAAGTAATTACCACAGAACACAAAAATTGCTTCTATTGAAATTACCCCAGAACACAAAAAATTCACTTCCAAAGAAATCACCACAGAACACAAAAATTTTGCATCCAACGAAATGACTCCAGAGCACAGAAAACACGCTTCCAACAAAATGACCTACTACTTCAAAAACTTGCTTCCATCGAAAAAAAAAGGAGAAAACAAAAAATTCTCTTCCAACGATATTACCCCAGAATACATAAAATTCTTTTCCAACGAAATCTCCTGAGTAAACAAATATTCGCTTTCAAAGATATCATCCCAGATACAAAAATTCGCTTCCAACAAAATTACCCCAGAACACAAAAAATTCGCTTGCAAAGAAATGTCCTGAGAAGACAAATATTCGCTTCCAAAGAAATCACCCCAGAGCACAAAAAATTCGCTTCCAACAAAATCACACCAAGCACAAAAAATTCGCTTTCAACGAAATCACCCCAGAACACAAAATATTCGCTACCATCAAAATCACCGCAGAACACAAAAAATTCACTTCCACGAAATTACCCCAGAACACAAAAAATTCGCTCGAAAAGAAATGTCCTGAGAAGACAAATATTCGCTTCCAAAGAAATCACCCCAGAGCACAAAAAATTCGCTTCCAACAAAATCACACCAAGCACAAAAAATTCGCTTTCAACGAAATGAGCCCATACTTCAAAAATTTGCTTCCATCGAAATCACCTAAGAACACAAAAAAATCGCTTCCAACGAAATTACCCCAGAACACAAAAATTCACTTCCAACGAAATCACCCCAGAACACAAAAAATTTGATTCCAAAGAAATGACTCCAGAGCACAGAAAACACGCTTCCAATGAAATAACCCCATACTTCAAAAAAATTCGCTTCCAACTAAATTGCCCCAGAACACAAAAAATTCGCTTCCAACGAAATCAACCCAGAACACAAAAACTTTGCTTCCATCGAAATCACCCGAGAACAGAAAAAATTCGTTTCTAACGGAATCACCAGCGAACACAAATATTAGCTTCCAATGAAATCATCCTAAAGCACAAAAAAATTCGCATCCAACGAATTTACCCTAAGGCAAAAAAAAAATTCACTTTCAACGAAATCACCTGAGAACACAAAAAATTAACGTCCAACGAAATCAACCCAGAACACAAAAAATTCACATCCAAAGAAATCACCCAGAACACAAAAATTTCCCTTCCAACGAAATGACTCCAAAACACAGAAAACACGCTTCCAATGAAATCACCCCAGAGCACAAAAAGTTCGCTTCCAACAAAATCAACCCAGAACACAGAAAATGTGCTTCTACCCAAATCACCCGAGAACAGAAAAAATTCGCTTCCAAAGAAATTACCCCAGAACGGAAAATTTTTACTTCCATCGAAATCCCCCAGAACAGAAAAAAATTCGCTTCCAACGAAATTCCCCCAGAGCACAAAAAAATTGCTTCCAAAGAAATCACCCTAGAACACAAAAAATTCGCTTCCAACAAAATCACACCAGAACACAAAAAATTTGCTTCCAAGGAAATGACTCCAATACACAGAAAACATGCTTCCAACGAAATCACCCCATACTTCAAAAAAAAATCACTTTCAACAAAATTGCCCCAGAACACAAAAAATTCTCTTCCAACGAAATCAACCCAGAACACAAAATATTCGCTTCCATCAAAATCACCCCAGAACACAAAAAATTCGTTTCCATCGAAATCACCCCAGAAAACAAAAAATTCGATTCCAAAGTAATTACCCCAGAACACAAAAATTGCTTCTATTGAAATTACCCCAGAACACAAAAAATTTGCTTCCAAAGAAATCACCACAGAACACAAAAATTTTGCATCCAACGAAATGACTCCAGAGCACAGAAAACACGCTTCCAACAAAATGACCTACTACTTCAAAAACTTGCTTCCATCGAAAAAAAAGGAGAAAACAAAAAATTCTCTTCCAACGATATTAGACCAGAAGACAAAAA
This sequence comes from Meriones unguiculatus, assembly GCF_030254825.1. NCBI lineage: Eukaryota > Metazoa > Chordata > Mammalia > Rodentia > Muridae > Meriones > Meriones unguiculatus. Next base: position 65,080,299 of record NC_083353.1, read on the forward strand.
ATTCACTTCCAACTAAATCTCCTGAGAACACAAATATTCGCTTCCAAAAATATCATCCCAGAGCACAAAAAATTCGCTTCCAACGAAATCACCCTAGAACGCAAAAATTCCCTTTCAACGAAATCACCCGAGAACACAAAAAATTTGCTACCAACGAAATCACCGCAGAGCACAAAAAATTCGCTTCCAATGAAATGGCTCCAGAGCACAGAAAACATGCTTCCAACGAAATGACCCCCTACTTCAAAAATTTGCTTCCATCGAAAAAACCGGAGAACACAAATAAGTCGCTTGCAATGAAATTGCCCCAGAAAAAATAATTCGCTCGTAACGAAATCTTCTGAGAACAAAAATATTCGCTTCCAACTAAATCTCCACAGATCACAAAAAATTCGCTTCCAACAAAACCAACCCAGAGCACAAAAAATTCGCTTCCAACGAAAAGACTCCAGAGCACAGAAAACATGCTTCCAACGAAATGACCACCTACTTCAAAAATTTACTCCCATTGAAAAAAACGGAGAACACAAAAGTTCTCTTCCAACGATATTACCCCAGAACACAAAAAATTCACTTGCAATGAAATCTCCTGAGAACACAAATATTCGCTTCCAACGAAATCACCGCAGAGCACAAAAAATTCGCTTCCAAAGAAATGACTCCAGAGCACCGAAAACACGCTTCCAATGAAATGACCCCCTACTTCAAAAATTTGCTTCCGTCGAAAAAACCGGAGAACACAAAAAATTCTCTTACAACGATATAACATCAGAAGACAAAAAATTCTTTTCCAACGAAATCTCCTGAGAACACAAATATTCGCTTCCAAGGATATCATCCCAGAGCACCAAAAACTCACTTCGAACGAAATTACCCTAGAACACAAAAATTCCCTTTCAACAAAATCACCCGAGAACACAAAAAATTTGCTTCCAATGAAATCAGCCCAGAACACAAAAAATTCGCTTGCAACAAATTCACCTGAGAACACAAATATTCGCTTCCAAAGAAATCACCCCAGAGCACAAAAAATTCGCTTCCATCGAAATCACCCTAGAACACAAAAATTCCCTTTCAACGAAATCACCCAAGAACACAAAAAATTCACGTCCAACAAAATTACCAAAGAACAGAAAAAATTTCCTTCCATCGAAATCACCCCAGAACACAAAAAATTCGCTTCCAACGAAATCATGCTAGAACACAAAAAATTAGCTTTCAACGAAATCACCCGAGAACACAAAAAATTCGCATCCTACGAAATTAAACCAGTAGACAAAAAATTCACTTCCAAAGAAATCACCCCAACGAAATTACCCCCGAAGACAAAAATTTCTTTTCCAACGAAATCTCCTGAGAACACAAAATTCGCTTCCCAAGAAATCATCCCAGAGCACAAAAAATTCGCTTCCAACGAAATCACCCTAGAACACAAAAATTCCCTTTCAACAAAATCACCCGAGAACACAAAAAATTCGCTTCCAACGAAATCACCCCAGAGTACAAAAAATTCGCTTCTAACAAAATGACTCCACAGCACAGAAAACACGCTTCCAACGAAATGACCCCATACTTCAAAAATTTCCTTCCATCGAAAAGACCAGAAAACACAAAAAATTCTTTTCCAACGAAATTCCACGAGAACACAAAAAATTCGTGTCGAACGAAATGACCCCAGACACAAAAAATTCTTTCCAACGAAATCTCCTGAGAACACAAATATTCGTTTCAAAAGAAATCACCCCAGAGCACAAAAAATTTGCTTCCAACGAAATCACCCTAGAACACAAAAAATTCTCTTTCAACGAAATTACATGAAAAGAAAATAAAAATTGTGTCCTACGAAATTATCCCAGAATAGAAATAATTTACATCCAACCAAATTAACCCAGAGCACAAAAATTTCCCTTCCAACAAAATCACCTGAGAACACAAATATTGGCTTCCAAATAAATTACCCCAGAACAGAAAAAAATTTGCTTCCATCGAAATCACCCAAGAACACAAAAAATTCGCTTCCAAAGAAATTACACCAGAACACAAAAAATTTGCTTCCAAAAAATTACTCCAGAGAACAGAAGACACGCTTCCAACGAAATCACCCCATATTTAAAAAAATTTTTGATTCCAACGAAATCAACCCAGGACACAAAAAATTCGCTTCCAACGAAATGACCCGATATTTCAAAAATTTGCTTCCATCGAAATCACCCGAGAACACAAAAAAATCACTTTCAACAAAAATTACCCCAGAACACCAAAAATTCGCTTCCAACGAAATCTCGTGAGAACACAAATATTCGCTTCCAAAGAAATCATCCCAGAGCACAAAAAAATTCGCTTCCAATGAAATCACCCCAGAGCGCTAAAAATTCCCTTCCAACGAAATGACTCCAGAGCACAGAAAACACGATTCCAACAAAATGACCCCCTACTTCAACAATTTGCTTCCATTGAAAAAACCGGAGAACACAAAAAATTCGCTTCCAACCAAATTACCCCAGAACACAAAAAATTCGCTTGCAACGTAATCTTCTGAGAACACAAATATTTCCTTCCAGCGAAATACCCCGAAAACACAAAAAATTCGCATCCAACGAAATTGCCCCAGAGCACAAAAAAATCGCTTCCAACGACATCACCCCAACACACAAAAAATTTTCTTCCAAAGAAATCAACCCAGAACACAAAAAATTCGCTTCCAACGAAATTACCCCAGAACACAAAAATTCGCTTCCAAGGAAATCACCCCAGAAGACAAAAAATTTGCTTCCAAAGAAATGACTCCAGAGCACAGAAAACACGCTTCCAATGAAATCACCCCATACTTCAGAAAAATTCACTTCCAACTAAATTGCCCCAGAATACAAAAAATTCGCTTCCAACGAAATCAACCAAGAACACAAAAAATTTGCTTCCATCGAAATCACCCGAGAACAAAAAAATTTGCTTCTAACGAAATCACCCGGGAACACAAATATTAGCTTCCAATGAAATCACCCTAAAACCAAAAAATTCTTTTCCAACGAAATCTCCTGAGAACACAAATATTCGCTTCCAAAGAAATCACCCCAGAGCACCAAAAATTCGCTTCCAACGTAATTACCCTAAGGAAAAAAATTTCACTTTCAACGAAATCACCTGAGAACACAAAAAATTCGTGTCCAATGAAATCAACCCAGAACACAAAAAATTCGCATCCAAAGAAATCACTCAGAACACAAAAATTTCCCTTCCAACGAAATGACTCCAAAACACAGAAAACACGCTTCCAATGAAATCACCCCAGAGCACAAAAAATTCGCTTCCAATGAAATCAACCTAGAACACAAAAAATTTGCTTCTATCCAAATCACCTGAGAACAGAAAAAATTCGCTTCCAAAGAAATTACCCCAGAATACAAAAAATTCGCTTCCATCGAAATTCCCGCAGAGCACAAAAAAATTGCTTCCAAAGAAATCACCCTAGAACACAAAAAATTCGCTTCCAACAAAATCACCCCAGAACACAAAAAATTTTCTTCCAAGGAAATGACTCCAATGCACAGAAAACATGCTTTCAACGAAATCACCCCATACTTCAAAATAATCACTTTCAACAAAATTGCCCCAGAACACAAAAAATTCTCTTCCAACGAAATCAACCCAGAACACAAAATATTCGCTTCCATCAAAATCACCCCAGAACACAAAAAATTCACTTCCATCGAAATCACCACAGGAAACAAAAAATTCGATTCCAAAGTAATTACCACAGAACACAAAAATTGCTTCTATTGAAATTACCCCAGAACACAAAAAATTCACTTCCAAAGAAATCACCACAGAACACAAAAATTTTGCATCCAACGAAATGACTCCAGAGCACAGAAAACACGCTTCCAACAAAATGACCTACTACTTCAAAAACTTGCTTCCATCGAAAAAAAAAGGAGAAAACAAAAAATTCTCTTCCAACGATATTACCCCAGAATACATAAAATTCTTTTCCAACGAAATCTCCTGAGTAAACAAATATTCGCTTTCAAAGATATCATCCCAGATACAAAAATTCGCTTCCAACAAAATTACCCCAGAACACAAAAAATTCGCTTGCAAAGAAATGTCCTGAGAAGACAAATATTCGCTTCCAAAGAAATCACCCCAGAGCACAAAAAATTCGCTTCCAACAAAATCACACCAAGCACAAAAAATTCGCTTTCAACGAAATCACCCCAGAACACAAAATATTCGCTACCATCAAAATCACCGCAGAACACAAAAAATTCACTTCCACGAAATTACCCCAGAACACAAAAAATTCGCTCGAAAAGAAATGTCCTGAGAAGACAAATATTCGCTTCCAAAGAAATCACCCCAGAGCACAAAAAATTCGCTTCCAACAAAATCACACCAAGCACAAAAAATTCGCTTTCAACGAAATGAGCCCATACTTCAAAAATTTGCTTCCATCGAAATCACCTAAGAACACAAAAAAATCGCTTCCAACGAAATTACCCCAGAACACAAAAATTCACTTCCAACGAAATCACCCCAGAACACAAAAAATTTGATTCCAAAGAAATGACTCCAGAGCACAGAAAACACGCTTCCAATGAAATAACCCCATACTTCAAAAAAATTCGCTTCCAACTAAATTGCCCCAGAACACAAAAAATTCGCTTCCAACGAAATCAACCCAGAACACAAAAACTTTGCTTCCATCGAAATCACCCGAGAACAGAAAAAATTCGTTTCTAACGGAATCACCAGCGAACACAAATATTAGCTTCCAATGAAATCATCCTAAAGCACAAAAAAATTCGCATCCAACGAATTTACCCTAAGGCAAAAAAAAAATTCACTTTCAACGAAATCACCTGAGAACACAAAAAATTAACGTCCAACGAAATCAACCCAGAACACAAAAAATTCACATCCAAAGAAATCACCCAGAACACAAAAATTTCCCTTCCAACGAAATGACTCCAAAACACAGAAAACACGCTTCCAATGAAATCACCCCAGAGCACAAAAAGTTCGCTTCCAACAAAATCAACCCAGAACACAGAAAATGTGCTTCTACCCAAATCACCCGAGAACAGAAAAAATTCGCTTCCAAAGAAATTACCCCAGAACGGAAAATTTTTACTTCCATCGAAATCCCCCAGAACAGAAAAAAATTCGCTTCCAACGAAATTCCCCCAGAGCACAAAAAAATTGCTTCCAAAGAAATCACCCTAGAACACAAAAAATTCGCTTCCAACAAAATCACACCAGAACACAAAAAATTTGCTTCCAAGGAAATGACTCCAATACACAGAAAACATGCTTCCAACGAAATCACCCCATACTTCAAAAAAAAATCACTTTCAACAAAATTGCCCCAGAACACAAAAAATTCTCTTCCAACGAAATCAACCCAGAACACAAAATATTCGCTTCCATCAAAATCACCCCAGAACACAAAAAATTCGTTTCCATCGAAATCACCCCAGAAAACAAAAAATTCGATTCCAAAGTAATTACCCCAGAACACAAAAATTGCTTCTATTGAAATTACCCCAGAACACAAAAAATTTGCTTCCAAAGAAATCACCACAGAACACAAAAATTTTGCATCCAACGAAATGACTCCAGAGCACAGAAAACACGCTTCCAACAAAATGACCTACTACTTCAAAAACTTGCTTCCATCGAAAAAAAAGGAGAAAACAAAAAATTCTCTTCCAACGATATTAGACCAGAAGACAAAAAATTCACTTCCAACTAAATCTCCTGAGAACACAAATATTCGCTTCCAAAAATATCATCCCAGAGCACAAAAAATTCGCTTCCAACGAAATCACCCTAGAACGCAAAAATTCCCTTTCAACGAAATCACCCGAGAACACAAAAAATTTGCTACCAACGAAATCACCGCAGAGCACAAAAAATTCGCTTCCAATGAAATGGCTCCAGAGCACAGAAAACATGCTTCCAACGAAATGACCCCCTACTTCAAAAATTTGCTTCCATCGAAAAAACCGGAGAACACAAATAAGTCGCTTGCAATGAAATTGCCCCAGAAAAAATAATTCGCTCGTAACGAAATCTTCTGAGAACAAAAATATTCGCTTCCAACTAAATCTCCACAGATCACAAAAAATTCGCTTCCAACAAAACCAACCCAGAGCACAAAAAATTCGCTTCCAACGAAAAGACTCCAGAGCACAGAAAACATGCTTCCAACGAAATGACCACCTACTTCAAAAATTTACTCCCATTGAAAAAAACGGAGAACACAAAAGTTCTCTTCCAACGATATTACCCCAGAACACAAAAAATTCACTTGCAATGAAATCTCCTGAGAACACAAATATTCGCTTCCAACGAAATCACCGCAGAGCACAAAAAATTCGCTTCCAAAGAAATGACTCCAGAGCACCGAAAACACGCTTCCAATGAAATGACCCCCTACTTCAAAAATTTGCTTCCATCGAAAAGACCGTAGTACACAAAAAATTCTCTTTTAAAGATATTACCCCAGAAGACAAAAAAATCTTTTCCAAGGAAATCTCCTGAGAACACCAATATTCACTTCCAAAGATATCATCCCAGATCAGAAAAAAATTGCTTCCAATTAAATCACCCTAGAACACAAAAATTCCCTTTCAACGAAATCACCCGAGAACACAAAAAAATTCGCTTCCAACGAAATCACCACAGAGCACAAAAAATTCGCTTCCAAAGAAATGACTCCAGGGCACAGAAAACATGATTCCAACGAAATGACCCCATATTTCAAAAATTCGCTTCCATCGAAATCCCCAGAGAACACAAAAAATTCGCTTCCAACGAAATCACCCCAACACACAAAAAATTTACTTCCAAAGAAATCAACCCAGAACACGAAAAATTTGCTTCTATCGAAATTACCCGAGAACAGAAAAAAAAATCGCTTAGAACAAAAATACCCCAGAACATAAAAAATTAGCTTCCAACGAAATCACCAGGGAACACAAATATTTGCTTCCAACGAAATCACCCAGGAACATAAAAAATTCGCTTCCATCGAAATCACCCGAGAACACAAAAAAATTCGCTTCCAACGAAAATACCCCAGAACACAAGAAATTCGCTTCCAATGAAATCACCCCAAAGGACAAAAAATTCGCTTCCAACGAAATGTCCCTATACTTCAAAAATTTGCTTCCATCGAAATTACCTGAGAAGACAAAAAATTCGCTTGCAAAGAAATCTCCTGAGAAGACAAATATTCGCTTTTAAAGAAATCACACCAGAGCACAAAAAATTCGCTTCCAACGAAATCACCCCAAGCACAAAAAATTAGTTTTCAACGAAATGATTCCATACTTGAAATATTTGCTTCCATCGAAAAAACCGGAGAAAACAAAAATTTGATTCCAACGAAATTACCCCAGAACACAAAATTTCGCTTGCAACTAAATCTCCTGAGAACACAAATATTCGCTCCCAAAGAAAACATTACAGATCACAAAAATTTCATTTCCAACGAAATCACCCTAGAACACAAAAAATTCCCTTTCAACGAAAACACCCAAGAACACAAAATATTCGCTTCCAACGAAATCACCACATAGCACAAATAATTCGCTTCCAACAAAATGACTCCAGAGCACAGAAAAAACGCTTCCAATGAAATGACCCCAGAACACAAAAAATTCGCCTCCAACGAAATCACCCTAGAACATAAAAAATTCACTTCCATCGAAATCACCACAGAAGACAAAAAATTCGCTTCTAACCAAATCACCCCAGAGCACAAAAAATTCGCTTCGAATGAAATCACCCTAGAACATAAAAAATTCCCTTTCAACGAAATCACCCGAGAACACAAAAAATTCACGTCCAACGAAATTACCACAGAACAGAAAAAACTAGCTCCCATTGAAATCACCCCAGAACACAAAAAATTCGCTTCCAACGAAATCACGCTAGAACACAAAAAATTAGCTTTTAAGGAAATCACCTGAGAACACAAAAAATTCGCTTCCAACGAAATCATACCAGAGCACAAAAAATTCGCTTCCAACGAACTGACTCCAGAGCACAGAAAACACGTTTCGAACGAAATGATACCATACTTCAAAAATTTGCTTCCATCGAAATCACCTGAGAATACAAAATATTCTATTCCAACGAAATTACCCCAGAACACAAAAAAATTCGCTTCCAAAGAAATCAACCCAGAACACAAAAAATTCACTTCCAACGAAATCACCCCAGAACACAAAAAATTTGGTTCCAATGAAATAACTGCAGAGCACAGAAAACACGCTTCCAATGAAAGGACCCCAGAAGACAAAAAATTCGCTTCCAAAGAAATCACCATAGAACATAAAAAATTCGCTTTCAACGAAATCACCCGAGAACACAAAAAATTCGCTTCCAACGAAATTACCCCAGAACACAAAAAATTCGCTTGCAACGAAATCTCCTGAGAACACAAATATTCGCTTCAAACGAAATCACCGCGGAGCTCAAAAATTTCGCTTCCAATGAAATGACTCCAGAGCACAGAAAACATGCTTCCAACAAAATGACCCCCTACTTCAAAAATATGCGTCCATCGAAAAAACCAGAGAACACAAAAAATTCGCTTCCAACCATATTACCCCAGAAGACGAAATATTCTTTTCCAACGAAATCTCCTGAGAACACAAATATTCTCTTCCAAAGATATCATCACAGAGCACAAAATTTCGCTCCCAACGAAATCACCCTAGAACAAAAAAAATCCCTTCCAAAGAAATCACCCCAGAGCAGAAAAAATTTGCTTCCAACGAAATGACTCCAAAGCACAGAAAACACGCTTCCAAAAAAATGAATCCAGAACATAAAAATTATTCCAACGAAATCACCCTAGTACATAAAAAATTCGCTTCCATGGAAATCACCACAGAAAACAAAAAATTCGTTTCCAATGAAATCACCCCAGAGCACAAAGAATTCGCTTCCAACGAAATGAATCCAGAGCACAGAAAACAAGCTTCAAATGAAATTACCCCAGAACACAAAAAATTCGCTTCCAACGAAATCACCCTAGAACATAAAAAATTCGCTTCCTTTGAAATCACCACAGAAGATAAAAAATTCGCTTCCAACCAAATCACCCCAGAGCTCAAAAAATTCGCTTTTACGAAATTACCCTAGAACATAAAAAATTCGCTTTCAACGAAATCACCCGAGAACACAAAATATTCGCTTTCAACGAAATCACCCGAGAACACAAAATATTCGCTTCCAACGAAATCACCCCAGAGCACAAAAAATTCGCTGCCAACGAAATGACTCCAGAGCACAGAAAACACGCTTCCAACGAAATGACCCCATACTTCAAAAATTTGCTTCCATCGAAATCACCCAAAAACACAAAAAATTCGCTTCCAACGAAATTACCCCAGAACACAAAGAATTCGCTTGCAACGAAATCTTCTGAGCACACATATATTCGCTTCCACAGAAATCATCGCAGAGCACCAAAAAATTAGCTTCCAACGAAATCACCCGAGAACACAAAAAATTCCCTTTAAACGAAATCACCTAAGAACACAAATAATTCGCTTGCAATGAAATCTCCTAAGAACACAAATATTCGCTTCAAACGAATTCACCCCAGAGCAAAAAAAATTCCCTTCCAACGAAATTACTCCAGAGCACAGAAAACATGCTTCAAAAGAAATGACCCCATACTTCAAAAATTTACTTCCATCCAAAAAACCGGAGAACACAAAAAATTTGCTTGCAACGAAATCTTCTGAGAACACAAATATTCGCTGCCAACGAAATCACCCGAGAACACAAAAAATTTGCTTGCAACGAAATCTCCTGAGAAGAAAATATTCGCTTCCAACGAAATCACCGCAGAGCACAAAAAATTCGCTTCCAAAGAAATGACTCCAGAGCACAGAAAACACGCGTCCAACGAAATGACCCTCTACTTCAAAAATTTGCTTCCATCGAAAAGACCGTAGTACACAAAAAATTCTCTTTTAAAGATATTACCGCAGAAGACAAAAAAATCTTTTCCAAGGAAATCTCCTGAGAACACCAATATTCACTTCCAAAGATATCATCCCAGATCAGAAAAAATTGCTTCCAATTAAATCACCCTAGAACACAAAAATTCCCTTTCTACGAAATCACCCGAGAACACAAAAAATTCGCTTCCAACGAAATCACCACAGAGCAAAAAAATTCGCTTCCAAAGAAAAGACTCCAGAGCACAGAAAATATGATTCCAATGAAATGACCCCATATTTCAAAAATACGCTTCCATCGAAATCCCCAGAGAACACAAAAAATTCGCTTCCAACGAAATCACCGCAGAGCACAAAAAATTCGCTTCCAACGAAATGACTCCAGAGCACAGAAAAGAAGCTTCAAATGAAATTACCCCAGAACACAAAAAATTCGCTTCCAACGAAATCACCCTAGAACATAAAAAATTCGCTTCCATCGAAATCACCACAAAAGACAAAAAATTCACTTCCAACCAAATCACCCCAGAGCTCAAAAAATTCGCTTTTACGAAATTACCCTAGAACATAAAAAATTCGCTTTCAACGAAATCACCCGAGAACACAAAATATTCGCTTCCAAAGAAATCACCGCAGAGCCCAAAAAATTAGCTGCCAACGAAAAGTCTTCAGAGTACAGAAAACACGCTTCCAAAGAAATGATCCCATACTTCAAAAATTTGCTTCCATCGAAATCAACCAAGAACACCAAAAATTCGCTTCAAACGAAATTACCCCAGAACACAAAAAATACGCTTCCAACGACATGAACCCATAACACAAAAAATTTGCTTACATCGAAATCACCCGAGAACACAAAAAATTCGCTTCCAACGAAATTACCTCAGAAGACAAAAATTTCTTTTCCAACGAAATCTCCTGAGGACACAAATATTTGTTTCCAATGAAATCACCCCAGAGCACAAAAAACTCGTTTCCAACGAAATGATTCCAGGGCTCAGAAAACACGCTTCCAACGAAATGACCCCCTACTTCAAAAATTTGCTTCCATCGAATAAACCGGAGAACACAAAAAATTCTCTTCCAACGAGATTACCCCAGAAGACAAATAATTCTTTTCCAACGAAATCTCCTGAGAACACAAACATTCATTTCCAAAGAAACCATCCCAGAGCACAAAAAAATTCGCTTCCAACAAAAGCCCCCGATAACACAAAAAATTCAAGTCCAAAGAAATTATCACAGAACAGAAAAAAATTTGCTTCCATCGAAATCACCCCAGAATAAAAAAAAAATTTGCTTCCAACGAAATCACGCTACAACACAAAAAATTAGCTCTTTCAACGAAATCACCCGAAAACACAAAATTTCCTTTCAAAGAAATCACAAGAGAACACAAAAATTCGCTTCCAACGAAATCACCCCAGAGTACAAAAAATTCGCTTCCAACGAAAAGACTAAAGGGCACAGAAAACACGCTTCCAACGAAATGACCCCTTACTTCAAAAATTTGCTTCCGTCAAAAAAACCAGAGAACACAAAAAATTCTCTTCCAACGATATTACTCCAGAAGACAAAAAATTCTTTTCCAACGAAAACTCCTGAGAACACAAATATTTGCTTCCAAAGATATCATCCCAGAGCACAAAAAATTCGCTTCCAACGAAATAACCCTATAACACAAAAATTTCCTTTCAACGAAATCAACCGAGAACACAAAAATTTCGCTTCCAACAAAATCAACCTAGAACAAAAAAATACGCTTCCATCGAAATCACCACAGAAGACAAAAAATTCGCTTCCAACCAAATCACCCCAGAGCAGAAAAAATTCACTTCCAACGAAATCACCCGAGAACACAAAAAATTCGTTTCCAACGATATGACCCCATACTTCAAAAATTTGCTTCCATCAAAATCACCCGAGAACAGAAAAAATTCGCTTCCAACGAAATCACCCCACAGCACAAAAAATTCGCTTCCAACGAAATGAATCCAGAGTACAGAAAACCCGCTTCCAACGAAATGACCACCACTTCAAAAATTTTTTTCCATCGAAATCACCCCAGAACACAAAAAATTCGCTTCCAACGAATTTATCCCAGAACACAAAAAATTCTTTTCCAATGAAATCTCCTGAGAGCACAAATATTCGCTTCCAAAAATATCATCCCAGAGCATAAAAAATTCGCTTCCAACGAAATCACCGTAGAACATAAAATATTCGCTTCCATTGAAATCACCACAGAAGACAAAAAATTCGCTTCCAACCAAATCACCCCAGAGCAGAAAAAATTCACTTCCAACGAAATCACCCTAGTACATAAAAAATTCGCTTCCAAATAAATCACCCCAGAGCACAAAATTTCGCTGCCAACGAAATGACTCCAGAGCACAGAAAACACAGTTCCAATGAAATGACCGCCTACTTAAAAAATTTGCTTCCATCGAAAAACCAGTAGAATACAAAAAATTCGCTTCCAACGTAATTACCCAAGAACACAAAAAAATTGCTTCCAACGAAATCTCCTGGGAACACAAATATTCGCTTCCAAAGAAATCATCCCAAAACACAAAAAATTCCCTTTCAACTAAATCACTCGAGAACACAAAAAATTCACGTCCAACGAAATTACCACAGAACAGAAAATATTTGCTTCCATCGAAATAACCCCAGAACACAAAAAATTCGCTTCCAACGAAATCACGCTAGAACACAAAAAAATTAGCTTAAAATGAAATCACCCCAGAGCACAAAAAATTCCCTTCCAAGGAAATGACTCCAGAGCACATAAACCATGATTCCAACGAAATGACCCTCTACTTAAAAAATTTGCTGCCATCGAAAAACCGGAGAACATAAAAAATTCGCTTCCAAAGAAATTACCCCAGAACACAAAAAAATCGCTTGCAACGAAATTTTCTGAGAACACACATATTCGCTTTCAACGAAAGCACACCAGAACACAAAAAATTCGCTTCCAACGAAATGACTCCAGGGCACAGAAAACACGCTTACAATGAATTGACCCCATATTTGAAAAATTTGCTTCCATCGAAATCACCCGAGAACACAAAAAATTCGCTTCCAACGAAATTACCCCAGAACAGAATAAATTCGCTTCCAACGAAATCTCCTGGGAACACAAATATTCGCTTCCAAAGAAATCATCCTAGAGCACAAAAAAATTCGCTTCCCACGAAATCACACTAGAACACAAAAATTATCTTTCAATGAAATCACCCGAGAACACAAAAAATTGGCTTCCAACAAAATCCCCCCAGAGCACAAAAAATTCGCTGCCAACGAAATGACTCCAGAGCACAGAAAACACGCTTCCAACGAAATGACCCCATACTTCAAAAATTTGCTTCCATCGAAATCACCCAAAAACACAAAAAATTCGCTTCCAACGAAATTACCCCAGAACACAAAGAATTCGCTTGCAACGAAATCTTCTGAGCACACATATATTCGCTTCCACAGAAATCATCGCAGAGCACCAAAAAATTCGCTTCCAACGAAATCACCCGAGAACACAAAAAATTCCCTTTAAACGAAATCACCTAAGAACACAAATAATTCGCTTGCAATGAAATCTCCTAAGAACACAAATATTCGCTTCAAACGAATTCACCCCAGAGCAAAAAAAATTCCCTTCCAACGAAATTACTCCAGAGCACAGAAAACATGCTTCAAAAGAAATGACCCCATACTTCAAAAATTTACTTCCATCCAAAAAACCGGAGAACACAAAAAATTTGCTTGCAACGAAATCTTCTGAGAACACAAATATTCGCTGCCAACGAAATCACCCGAGAACACAAAAAATTTGCTTGCAACGAAATCTCCTGAGAAGAAAATATTCGCTTCCAACGAAATCACCGCAGAGCACAAAAAATTCGCTTCCAAAGAAATGACTCCAGAGCACAGAAAACACGCGTCCAACGAAATGACCCTCTACTTCAAAAATTTGCTTCCATCGAAAAGACCGTAGTACACAAAAAATTCTCTTTTAAAGATATTACCGCAGAAGACAAAAAAAATCTTTTCCAAGGAAATCTCCTGAGAACACCAATATTCACTTCCAAAGATATCATCACAGATCAGAAAAAATTGCTTCCAATTAAATCACCCTAGAACACAAAAATTCCCTTTCTACGAAATCACCCGAGAACACAAAAAATTCGCTTCCAACGAAATCACCACAGAGCAAAAAAATTCGCTTCCAAAGAAAAGACTCCAGAGCACAGAAAATATGATTCCAATGAAATGACCCCATATTTCAAAAATACGCTTCCATCGAAATCCCCAGAGAACACAAAAAATTCGCTTCCAACGAAATCACCGCAGAGCACAAAAAATTCGCTTCCAACGAAATGACTCCAGAGCACAGAAAAGAAGCTTCAAATGAAATTACCCCAGAACACAAAAAATTCGCTTCCAACGAAATCACCCTAGAACATAAAAAATTCGCTTCCATCGAAATCACCACAAAAGACAAAAAATTCACTTCCAACCAAATCACCCCAGAGCTCAAAAAATTCGCTTTTACGAAATTACCCTAGAACATAAAAAATTCGCTTTCAACGAAATCACCCGAGAACACAAAATATTCGCTTCCAAAGAAATCACCGCAGAGCCCAAAAAATTAGCTGCCAACGAAAAGTCTTCAGAGTACAGAAAACACGCTTCCAAAGAAATGATCCCATACTTCAAAAATTTGCTTCCATCGAAATCAACCAAGAACACCAAAAATTCGCTTCAAACGAAATTACCCCAGAACACAAAAAATACGCTTCCAACGACATGAACCCATAACACAAAAAATTTGCTTACATCGAAATCACCCGAGAACACAAAAAATTCGCTTCCAACGAAATTACCTCAGAAGACAAAAATTTCTTTTCCAACGAAATCTCCTGAGGACACAAATATTTGTTTCCAATGAAATCACCCCAGAGCACAAAAAACTCGTTTCCAACGAAATGATTCCAGGGCTCAGAAAACACGCTTCCAACGAAATGACCCCCTACTTCAAAAATTTGCTTCCATCGAATAAACCGGAGAACACAAAAAATTCTCTTCCAACGAGATTACCCCAGAAGACAAATAATTCTTTTCCAACGAAATCTCCTGAGAACACAAACATTCATTTCCAAAGAAACCATCCCAGAGCACAAAAAAATTCGCTTCCAACAAAAGCCCCCGATAACACAAAAAATTCAAGTCCAAAGAAATTATCACAGAACAGAAAAAAATTTGCTTCCATCGAAATCACCCCAGAATAAAAAAAAAATTTGCTTCCAACGAAATCACGCTACAACACAAAAAATTAGCTCTTTCAACGAAATCACCCGAAAACACAAAATTTCCTTTCAAAGAAATCACAAGAGAACACAAAAATTCGCTTCCAACGAAATCACCCCAGAGTACAAAAAATTCGCTTCCAACGAAATGACTAAAGGGCACAGAAAACACGCTTCCAACGAAATGACCCCTTACTTCAAAAATTTGCTTCCATCAAAAAAACCAGAGAACACAAAAAATTCTCTTCCAACGATATTACTCCAGAAGACAAAAAATTCTTTTCCAACGAAAACTCCTGAGAACACAAATATTTGCTTCCAAAGATATCATCCCAGAGCACAAAAAATTCGCTTCCAACGAAATAACCCTATAACACAAAAATTTCCTTTCAACGAAATCAACCGAGAACACAAAAATTTCGCTTCCAACAAAATCAACCTAGAACAAAAAAATACGCTTCCATCGAAATCACCACAGAAGACAAAAAATTCGCTTCCAACCAAATCACCCCAGAGCAGAAAAAATTCACTTCCAACGAAATCACCCGAGAACACAAAAAATTCGTTTCCAACGATATGACCCCATACTTCAAAAATTTGCTTCCATCAAAATCACCCGAGAACAGAAAAAATTCGCTTCCAACGAAATCACCCCACAGCACAAAAAATTCGCTTCCAACGAAATGAATCCAGAGTACAGAAAACCCGCTTCCAACGAAATGACCACCACTTCAAAAATTTTTTTCCATCGAAATCACCCCAGAACACAAAAAATTCGCTTCCAACGAATTTATCCCAGAACACAAAAAATTCTTTTCCAATGAAATCTCCTGAGAGCACAAATATTCGCTTCCAAAAATATCATCCCAGAGCATAAAAAATTCGCTTCCAACGAAATCACCGTAGAACATAAAATATTCGCTTCCATTGAAATCACCACAGAAGACAAAAAATTCGCTTCCAACCAAATCACCCCAGAGCAGAAAAAATTCACTTCCAACGAAATCACCCTAGTACATAAAAAATTCGCTTCCAAATAAATCACCCCAGAGCACAAAATTTCGCTGCCAACGAAATGACTCCAGAGCACAGAAAACACAGTTCCAATGAAATGACCGCCTACTTAAAAAATTTGCTTCCATCGAAAAACCAGTAGAATACAAAAAATTCGCTTCCAACGTAATTACCCAAGAACACAAAAAAATTGCTTCCAACGAAATCTCCTGGGAACACAAATATTCGCTTCCAAAGAAATCATCCCAAAACACAAAAAATTCCCTTTCAACTAAATCACTCGAGAACACAAAAAATTCACGTCCAACGAAATTACCACAGAACAGAAAATATTTGCTTCCATCGAAATAACCCCAGAACACAAAAAATTCGCTTCCAACGAAATCACGCTAGAACACAAAAAAATTAGCTTAAAATGAAATCACCCCAGAGCACAAAAAATTCCCTTCCAAGGAAATGACTCCAGAGCACATAAACCATGATTCCAACGAAATGACCCTCTACTTAAAAAATTTGCTGCCATCGAAAAACCGGAGAACATAAAAAATTCGCTTCCAAAGAAATTACCCCAGAACACAAAAAAATCGCTTGCAACGAAATTTTCTGAGAACACACATATTCGCTTTCAACGAAAGCACACCAGAACACAAAAAATTCGCTTCCAACGAAATGACTCCAGGGCACAGAAAACACGCTTACAATGAATTGACCCCATATTTGAAAAATTTGCTTCCATCGAAATCACCCGAGAACACAAAAAATTCGCTTCCAACGAAATTACCCCAGAACAGAATAAATTCGCTTCCAACGAAATCTCCTGGGAACACAAATATTCGCTTCCAAAGAAATCATCCTAGAGCACAAAAAAATTCGCTTCCCACGAAATCACACTAGAACACAAAAATTATCTTTCAATGAAATCACCCGAGAACACAAAAAATTGGCTTCCAACAAAATCCCCCCAGAGCACAAAAAATTCCCTTCCAACGAAATGACTCCAGAGCACAGAAAACACGATCCCAACGAAATGACCCCCTACTTCAAAAATTTGCTTCCATCGAAAAACCAGAGAACATAAAAAAGTTGCTTCCAAAGAAATAACCCCAGAACACTAAAAATTTGCTTGCAACGAAATTTTCTGAGAACACAAATATTTGCTTCCAACGAAATCACCCCAGAACACAAAAACTTCGCTTCCAACGAAATTACTTCTGAGCACAGAAAACACGCTTCCAACGAAATAATCCCTTACTTCAAAAATTTGCTACCATCGATATCACCCGAGAACACAAAAAATTCGCTTCCAACGAAATGACTCCAGAGCACAGAAAACACACTTCCAACGAAATGACCCCCTACTTAAAAAATTCGCTTCCATTGAAAAAACCGGAGAACACAAAAATACGCTTCCAACGAAATTACCCCAGAACACAAAAATTCACTTTCAACGAAATCACCCGAGAACACAAAAAATTCGCTTCCAACGAAATCACCCCAGAGCACAAAAAATCGCTTCCAACGAAAAAACCCTAGAACATAAAAATTCGCTTCCATCGAAATCACTACAGAAGCCAAAAAACTCGCTTCCAACCAAATCACCCCAGAGCAGAAAAATATTCACTTCCAACGAAATCACCCTAGAACACAAAAAAATCGCTTCCAACAAAATCACCCCAGGGCACGAAAAATTCGCTTCCAAAGAAATGACTCCAGAGCACAGAAAACACGCTTCCAACGATATGACCCCATACTTCAAAAATTTGCTTCCATCGAAATCACCTGAGAACACAAAAAATTCTCTTTCAAAGATATTACCCCAGAAGACAAAAAATTCTTTTCCAAGGAAATCTCCTGAGAACACAAATATTCGCTTCCAAAGATATCATCCCAGAGCACAAAAAATCGCTTCCAACGAAATCACCCTAGAACACAAAAATTCCCTTTCAACGAAATCACCCGAGAACACAAAAAATTCACTTCCAACAAAATCACCATCGAACACAAAAATTCCCTTTCAACAAAATTACCCTAGAACACAAAAATTCGCTTCCAACGAAATTACCCCAGAGCACAAAAAATTCGTTTCGAACGAAATGACTCCAGAGCACAGAAAACATGCCTCCAAAGAAATGACCCCCTACTACCAAAATTTGCTTCCATCGAAAAAACCGGAGAACACAAAAAATTCTCTTCCAATGATATTACCCCAGAAGACAAAAACTTCTTTTCCAACGAAATCTCCTAAGAACACAATTATTCGCTTCCAAATATATCATCCCAGAGCAGAAAAAATTCGCTTCCAACGAAATCACCCGAGAACACAAAAAATTCGCTTTCAACGAAATGACTCCAGAGCACAGAAAATACGCTTCCAATGAAATGACCCCAGAACACAAAAAATTCCCTTCCAACGAAATCACCCTAGAACATAAAAAAATCTCTTCCATCGAAATCACCACAGAAGACAAAAAATTCGCTTCCAACCAAATCACCCCAGAGCACAAAAAATTCGCTTCCAACGAAATCACCCGAGAACACAAAAAAATTCGCTTCCAACGAAATCAACACTGAGCACAAAAAATTCGCTTCCAACGAAATGACTCCAGAGCACAGAAAACATGCCTCCAAAGAAATGACCCCATACTACAAAAATTTACTTCCATTGAAAAAAACTCAAGAACACAAAAAATTATATTCCAACGATATTAAACCAGAATACAAAAAATTCTTTTCAGACGAAATCTCCTGAGAACGCAAATATTCGCATCCAAAGATGTCATCCCAGAGCACAAAAAGTCGCTTCCAAATAAATCACCCTAGAACACAAAAATTCCCTTTCAACGAAATCACCAGACAACACAAAAAATTCCCTTCCAACGAAATCACCCCAGAGCACAAAAATTCGCTTCCAACAAAATGACTGCAGGGCACAGAAAACACGCTCCAATGAAATAACCCCCTATTTCAAAAATTTGCTTCCATCAAAAAGACCGGAGAACACAAAAAATTCTCATCCAACGATATTACCCCAGAAGACAAAAAATTCTTTTCCAAGGAAATCTCCTGAGAACACAAATATTCTATTCCAAAGATATCATCACAGAGAACAAAAAATTCGCTTCCAACGAAATCACCCGAGAACACAAAAAATTCGCTTTCAACGAAATGACTCCAGAGCACAGAAAATACGCTTCCAATGAAATGACCCCAGAACACAAAAAATTCCCTTCCAACGAAATCACCCTAGAACATAAAAAAATCTCTTCCATCGAAATCACCACAGAAGACAAAAAATTCGCTTCCAACCAAATCACCCCAGAGCACAAAAAATTCGCTTCCAACGAAATCACCCGAGAACACAAAAAATTCGCTTCCAACGAAATCAACACTGAGCACAAAAAATTCGCTTCCAACGAAATGACTCCAGAGCACAGAAAACACGCTTCCAACGAAATGACCCCATACTACAAAAATTTACTTCCATTGAAAAAAACTCAAGAACACAAAAAATTATATTCCAACGATATTAAACCAGAATACAAAAAATTCTTTTCAGACGAAATCTCCTGAGAACGCAAATATTCGCATCCAAAGATGTCATCCCAGAGCACAAAAAGTCGCTTCCAAATAAATCACCCTAGAACACAAAAATTCCCTTTCAATGAAATCACCAGAGAACACAAAAAATTCCCTTCCAACGAAATCACCCCAAAGCACAAAAATTCGCTTCCAACAAAATGACTGCAGGGCACAGAAAACACGCTTGCAACGAAATAAACCCCTACTTCAAAAATTTGCTTCTGTCGAAAATAACCGGAGATTGAAAAAATTCTCTTCCAACGAGATTACCCCAGAAGACAAAAAATTCTTTTCCAACGAAATCTCCTGAGGACACAAATATTCGCTTCCAAAGATATCATCCCAGAGCAGAAAAAATTCGCTTCAAACGAATTCACCGCAGAGCACAAAAAATTTGCTTCCAACAAAATGACTCCAGAGCACAGAAAACATGCTTCCAAAGAAAAGACCCCCTACTACAAAAATTTGCTACCATCGAAAAAAACGGAAAACACAAAAAATTCTCTTCCAACGATATTACCACAGAAGACAAAAACTTCTTTTCCAACGAAATCTCCTGAGAACACAATTATTCGCTTCCAAAGAAATCATCCCAGAGCACGAAAAATTCGCTTTAAACGAAATCACCCGAGAACACAAAAAAATTCGCGTCCAAAGAAATCACCCCAGAACACAAAAAATTCGCTTACAACGAAATCTCCTGAGTACACAAATATTCGCTTCCAACGAAATCACCCCAGAGCACAAAAAATTCGCTTCCAACGAAATGACACCAGAGCACAGGAAACACGCCTCCAAAGAAATAATCCCCTACTACCAAAATTTGCTTCCATCGAAAAAAACGGAGATCACAAAAAATTCTCTTCCAAGGATATTACCCCAGAAGACAAAAACTTCTTTTCCAACGAAATCTCCTGGGAACACAATTATTTGCTTCCAAAGATATCATCCCAGAGCACAAAAAATTCGCTTCCAACGAATTTACCCTAGAACACAGAAATTTCCTTTCAACAAAATCACCCAAGAACACAAAAAATTCGCTTCCAACGAAATGACTCCAGAGCCCAGAAAACACTCTTCCAACGAAATGATCCGATACTTCAAAAATTTGGTTCCATTGAAATCAACCAAGAACAGAAAAAATTCGCTTGCAACAAAATTACCCCAGAAGACAAAAAATTCTTTTATAACGAAATCTCAAGAGAACACAAATATTCGCTTCCAATGAAATCACCTGAGAACACAAAAAATTTGCTTCCAACGAAAACACCCCAGAGCACAAAAAATTCGCTTCCAACGAAATCACCCCAGAGCACAAAAAATTTGGTTCCAACGAAATTACCCCAGAACAAAAAAAATTCGCTTGCAACGAAATCTTCTCAGAACACATATATTTGCTTCCAACGAAATCACCCCAGAACACAAAAAATTCGCTTCCAACGAAATGACTCCAGAGCACAGAAAACACGCTTCCAACGAAATGACCCCCTATTTCAATAATGTGCTTCCATCGAAAAAACTGGAGAACACAAAAAATTCGCATCAAACGATATTACCCAGAACACAAAAAAATTCGCTTCCAACGAAGTGACTCCAGGGCACAGAAAACACGCTTCCAACGAAATGATCCCATACTTCAAAAATTTACTTCCATCGAAATCACCCGAGAACACAAATAATTCGCTTGCAACGAAATTTCCCCATAAGACAAAAAATTCTTTTCCAACGAAATCTCCTGAGAACACAAATATTCGCTTCCAAAGATAACATCCCAGAGCAGAAAAAATTCGCTTCCAATGAAATCACCCGAGAACACAAAAAATTCGCCTCCCAGGTAATCAACCCAGATCACAAAAAATTCGCTTCCATTGAAATCAACCCAGACCACAAAAAATTCGCTTCCATCGAAATCACCCAAATCACAACAAATTTACTTCCAACGAAATTACCCCAGAACACAAAAAAATTCGCTTCCAATAAATCACCCCAGAGCACAGAAAATTTGTTTCCAACAAAATCACCCTAGATCTCGAAAAATTCATTTCCAATGAAATCACACCAGAACAGAGAAAAACTCGCTCCTAACGAAATAACTCCAAAGGTCATAAAACCCGCTTGCTACCAAATTACCCCAAACACCAAAAATTCGCTTCCACCGAAATCAGCCCAGAACACAAAAAAATTGCGTCCAACGAAAGGACTCCAGAACACAGAAAACACGCTTCCAACGAAATCACCCCATACTTCAAAAAATTTGCTTCCAAAGAAATCACCCCAGACCACAAAAAATTCGCTTCGAACAAAATCAACCCAGAACACAAAAAATTCACTTCCATCAAAATGACTCCAGAGCACAGGAAAAACGCTTCCAACGAAATCACCCCAGACCACCAGAAATTCGCTTCCATAAAAATCAACCCAGAAAACAAAATGTTCGCTTCAATCGAAATCACCCCAGTACACAAAAAATTAGCTTCGAACGAAATCAACCCAGAACACAAAATTTTGCTTCCATGGAAATGACTCCAGAGCACAGAAAACACGCTTCCAACGAAATCACCCGAGACCACCAAAAATTCGCTTCCATAAAAATCAACCCAGAAAACAAAAAGTTCGCTTCAATCGAAATCACCCCAGTACACAAAAAATTAGCTTCGAACGAAATCAACCCAGAACACAAAATTTTGCTTCCATGGAAATGACTCCAGAGCACAGAAAACACGCTTCCAACGAAATCACCCCATACTTCAAAAAATTCGCTAACAACGAAATCACCCCAGACCACAAAAATTCATTTCCAACGAAATCACCCCAGAAAACAAAAAATTCGCTTCCAAAGAAATCACCCTAGAACACAAAAAATTCGCTTCCAACGAAATCAGCCCAGAGCAGAAGAATTTCGCATCCATTCAAATGACTCCAGAGCACAGAAAACACGCTTCCAATGAAATCACCCCAGACCAACAAAAATTCGCTTCCAAAGAAATCACCCCAGGACACAAAAAATTCGCTTCCAATGATATCACCCCGATCACAAAAACTTCATTTCCAAAGAAATCAACCCAGATCACAAGAAATTTGCTTCCATCGAAATCACCCGAGAACACAGAAAATTCGCTTCCAACGAAATCACCCCAGATCACAAAAACATCATTTCCAAAGAAATCACACCAGAACAGAGAAAAATTGGCTTCTAACTAAATGACTTCAAAGGACATAAAACCCGCTTCCAAAGACATTAACCCAGAGCACAAAAAAATTCCCTTCCAACAAAATCACCAGAGAACAAAAATATTGGCTTCCAAAGAAATTACTCCAGAACAGAAAAAATTTGCTTCCAACAAAATCACCTCAGAGCACAAAAAATTCCCTTCCAACAAAATCACCCAAGAACACAAATATTGGCTTGCCAAGAAATGACCCCAGAACGGAAAAAATTTGCTTCCATCGAAATCACCCGAGAACACAAAAAATTCGACTCCAAAGAAATTACCCAAGAACACATAAAAATTGCTTCCAAAGAAATCACCCCAGAACACAAAAATTCGCTTCCAAAAAAATTACTCCAGAACACAGAAAACAGGCTTCCAACGAAATCACCCCAGAACACAAAAAATTCGCTTCCAACGAACTCACCCTAGAACACAAAAAATTCGCTTCCAACGAAATTAACCCAGAACACAAAAAATTCGCTTGCACTCAAATCTCCTGAGAACACAAATATTTGCTTCCAAAGAAATCAACACAGAACACAAAATATTCGCTTCCATCAAAATCACCCCAGAACACAAAAAAAATTCGCATCAAACAAAATTACCCCAGAACACAAGAAATTCGCTTCCAACGAAATCACAGCAAAGCACAAAAAAATCGCTTCCAACGAAATGTCCCCATAATTCAAAAATTTGCTTCCAACGAAATCACCCTAGAACACAAAAAATTCGCTTCCAACGAAATTACCCCAGAACACAAAAAATTCGCTTGCACCAAAATCTCCTGAGAACACAAATATTCGCTTCCAAAGAAATCAACACAGAACACAAAATAATTCGTTTCCAACGAAACTACCCCAGAACACAAAAATTTTGCTTCCAATGAAATCACCCCTGAACCCAAAAAGTAGCTTCCAACGAAATGACCCCCTACTTCAAAAATTTTCTTCCATCGAAAAAACCGGAGAACCCAAAAAAGTTCGCTTCCAACGAAATTACCCCAGAACACAAAAAATTTGCTTTCAACGAAATCTCCTGAGAACACAAATATTCGCTACCAAAGAAATCACCCCAGAACACAAAAAATTCGATTCCAACGAAATCACCCTAAAGCAAAAAAAATTCACTTTCAACGAAATCACCTGAGAACAAAAAAATTCGCGTCCAACAAAATTACCCCAGATTAGAAAAAATTTACTTCCAACCAAATCAAACCAGAGCACAAAAATTCCCTTCCAACAAAATCACCCGAGAACAAAAATATTGGCTTCCAAAGAAATTACCCCAAAACAGAAAAAAATTTACTTCCAATGAAATTATCCCCGAAAACAAAAAATTTGTTTCCAACTTAATAAACCCAGAACACAAAAAATTCGCTTCCATCGAAATCACTCGAGAACAGAAAAATTCGCTTCCAACAAAATTACCCCAGAACACAAAAACATTCGCTTCCAAAGAAATCACCCCAGAGCACAAAAAAAATTCTTTTCCAACAAAATCACACCAGAACAGAGAAATATTCTCTTCTAACGAAATTACTCCAAAGGACATAAAACCTGCTTCCAACGAAATTACACCAGGACACCAAAAATTTGCCTCCAACAAAATTACCCCAGAACACCAAAAATTCTCTTCCACCGAAATCAGCTCAGAACACAAAAAATTAGCTTCGAATGAAATCAACCCAGAACACAAAGAATTTGCTTCCATCGAAGATTCCAGAGCACAGAAAACACGCTTCCAACAAAATCACCCCATACTTCAAAAAATTCGCTTCCAACGAAATCACCGCAGACCACAAAAAATTAGCTTCCAATGAAATCACCCCAGAAAACAAAAACTTCGTTTCCAATGAAAGCACCCCAGATCACAAAACTTCATTTCCAAAGAAATCACAACAGAACAGAGAAAAATTCGCTTCTAACTAAATGACTCCAAAGGACATAAAACTCGCTTCCAAAGATATTACCCCAGAAAACAAAAAATTCGCTTCCAAGGAAATCACCCGGGAACACAAATATTAGCTTCCAACGAAATCACCCTAGAACATAAAAAATTCGCTTCCAATGAAATGACTCCAGAGCACAGAAAACAAGCTTCCAAAGAAATGACCCCCTACTTCAAAAATTTGCTTCCATCGAAAAAACTGGAGAACACAAAATATTCACTTCCAAAGATATCATCCCTGAGCACAAAAACTTCGCTTCCAACACAATTACTCTAGAACACAAATGTTCGCATCTAACTGAATCACCCCAGAACGCAAAACATTAGCTTCCAACGAAATTACCCCAGAACAGAAAAAATTTGCTTCCAAAGAAATTACCCCAGAATACAAAAAATTCGCTTCCAACAAAATCTCCGCAGAGCACAGAAAAAATTGCTTCCAACGAAATCCCCCTAGAACTCAAAAAATTCGCTTCCCACAAAATCACCCCAGAACACAAAAAATTTTTTTGCAAAGAAATGACTCGAGAGCACAGAAAACACGCTTCCAACGAAATGACCCCATACTTCATAAATTTGCTTCCATCGAAATCACCCGAGAACACAAAAAATTCGATTCCACTGAAATCGCCCCAGAACACAAAAAATTTGCTTCCAGAGAAATGACTCCAGAAAACAGAAAACATGCTTCCAACAAAATCACCCCAGAACACAAAAATTCGCTTCCAAAAAATTACTCCAGAACACAGAAAACAGGCTTCCAACGAAATCACCCCAGAACACAAAAATTCGCTTCCAAAAAATTACTCCAGAACACAGAAAACATACTTCCAACGAAATCACCCCAGAACACAAAAAAATTCGCTTCCAACGAAATGACTCCAGAGCACAGAAAACACGCTTCCAATGAAATCACCCCAAAACACAAAACATTCTCTTCCAACGTAATTACATTAGAACACAAAAAATTTGCTTCCCTCGAAATCACCCGAGAACAGAAAAAATTCGCTTCCAACGAAATCACAAAAGAACACAAAAAATTCGCTTCCAAAGAAATCACCCGAGAACACAAAATTTCGCGTCCAACGAAATTACCCCAGAATAGAAAAAAATTAATTCAAAAAAAAAAAATCAACCCAGATCACAAAAAATTCCCTTCCAACAAAATCACCCGAGAACAAAAATATTGGCTTCCCACAAAATTACCCCAGAACGGAAAAAGTTTGCTTCCATCGAAATCACCCCAGAACACAAAAAATTTGCTTCCAACGAAATGACTCCAGAGCACAGAAAAAACGCTTCCAACAAAATGACCCCCTACTTCAACAATTTGCTTCCATGGAAAAACCGGAAAACACAAAAAATTCTCTTAAAACGAAATCAACCCAGAACACAAAAAATTTGCTTCTGTCGAAATCACCCAAGAACAAAAAAATTTGCTTCCAACAAAATTACCCCAGAACACAAAACATTCGCTTCCAAGGAAATCACCGGGGAACACAAATATTCGCTTCCATCGAAATCACCCCAGAAAACAAAAAATTCGCTTCCAAAGAAATTACCCCAGAACACAAAAATTCTCTTCCAACGAAATCATACCAGAACACAAAAAATTCGCTTCCAAAGAAATCACTCCAAAACACAAAAAATCGCTTCCAATGAAATGACTCCAGAGCACAGAAAACACACTTCCAACGAAATCACCCCAGAACACAAAAAATTCGCTTCCAACGAAATGACTCCAGAGCACAGAAAACACGCTTCCAATGAAATCACCCCCAAACACAAAACATTCTCTTCCAACGTAATTACATTAGAACACAAAAAATTTGCTTCCCTCGAAATCACCCGAGAACAGAAAAAATTCGCTTCCAACGAAATCACAAAAGAACACAAAAAAATTCGCTTCCAAAGAAATCACCCGAGAACACAAAATTTCGCGTCCAACGAAATTACCCCAGAATAGAAAAAAATTAATTCAAAAAAAAATCAACCCAGATCACAAAAAATTCCCTTCCAACAAAATCACCCGAGAACACAAATATTGGCTTCCCACAAAATTACCCCAGAACGGAAAAAGTTTGCTTCCATCGAAATCACCCCAGAACACAAAAAATTTGCTTCCAACGAAATGACTCCAGAGCACAGAAAAAACGCTTCCAACAAAATGACCCCCTACTTCAACAATTTGCTTCCATGGAAAAACCGGAAAACACAAAAAATTCTCTTAAAACGAAATCAACCCAGAACACAAAAAATTTGCTTCTGTCGAAATCACCCAAGAACAGAAAAAATTTGTTTCCAACAAAATTACCCCAGAACACAAAACATTCGCTTCCAACGAAATCACCGGGGAACACAAATATTTGCTTCCATCGAAATCACCCCAGAAAACAAAAAATTCGCTTCCAAAGAAATTACCCCAGAACACAAAAATTCTCTTCCAACGAAATTACCCCAGAACACAAAAAATTCGCTTCCACCGAAATCACCGAACAACACAAAAAATTCGCTTCCAAAGAAATGACTCCAGAGCACAGAAAACAAGCTTCCAACGAAATGACCCCATACTTGAATAATTTGCTTCCATCGAAATCACCCGAGAACACAAAAAATTCGCTTCCAACGAAATTAACACAGAATACAAAAAATTCGC
Source organism: Meriones unguiculatus (assembly GCF_030254825.1). Lineage (NCBI taxonomy): Eukaryota > Metazoa > Chordata > Mammalia > Rodentia > Muridae > Meriones > Meriones unguiculatus. Next base: position 65,107,999 of record NC_083353.1, read on the forward strand.
TTCCAACGAAATCGCCTGAGAACACAAATATTTGCTTCCAAAGAAATCACCCCAGAGCACAAAAAATTCGCTTCCAAAGAAATAACAAAAGAACAAAAAAAATTCGCTTCCAAAGAAATCACCCAAGAACACAAAAAATTCGCGTCCAACGAAATTACCCCTGAATAGAAAAAATTTACTTCCAACCAAATCAACCCAGAGCACAAAAAATTCCCTTCCAACAAAACCACCCGAGAACACAAATATTGGCTTCCCACGAAATTACCCCAGAACGGAAAAAGTTTGCTTCCATCAAAATCACCCAAGAACACAAAAAATTTGTTTCCAAAGAAATCACCCCAGAACACAAAAATTTCCCTTCCAACGAAGTGATTCCAGAACACAGAAAACACGCTTCCAACGAAATCACCCCAGAACACAAAACATTCGCTTCCAACGAAATCCACCCAGAACACAAAAAATTTCCTTCTGTCGAAATGACCCAAGAACAGAAAAAATTTGCTTCCAACAAAATTACCCCAGAACACAAAAAAATTTGCTTCCAACAAAATCATCACGGAACACAAATATTGGCTTCCCACAAAATTACCCCAGAACGGAAAAAGTTTGCTTCCATCGAAATCACCCCAGAACAGAAAATATTCACTTCCAAAGAAATTACCCCAGAACACAAAAATTTTCTTCCAACAAAATCACTCCAGAACACAAAAAATTCGCTTCCAAAGAAATCACCCCAAAACACAAAAAAATCGCTTCCAATGAAATGACTCCAGAGCACAGAAAACACGCTTCCAATGAAATCACCCCAAAACACAAAATATTCTCTTCCAACGTAATTACATTAGAACACAAAAAATTTGCTTCCCTCGAAATCACCCGAGAACAGAAAAAATTCGCTTCCAACGAAATCACAAAAGAACACAAAAAATTCGCTTCCAAAGAAATCACCCGAGAACACAAAATTTCGCGTCCAACGAAATTACCCCAGAATAGAAAAAAATTAATTCAAAAAAAAATCAACCCAGATCACAAAAAATTCCCTTCCAACAAAATCACCCGAGAACAAAAATATTGGCTTCCCACAAAATTACCCCAGAACGGAAAAAGTTTGCTTCCATCGAAATCACCCCAGAACACAAAAAATTTGCTTCCAACGAAATGACTCCAGAGCACAGAAAAAACGCTTCCAACAAAATGACCCCCTACTTCAACAATTTGCTTCCATGGAAAAACCGGAAAACACAAAAAATTCTCTTAAAACGAAATCAACCCAGAACACAAAAAATTTGCTTCTGTCGAAATCACCCAAGAACAAAAAAATTTGCTTCCAACAAAATTACCCCAGAACACAAAACATTCGCTTCCAAGGAAATCACCGGGGAACACAAATATTCGCTTCCATCGAAATCACCCCAGAAAACAAAAAATTCGCTTCCAAAGAAATTACCCCAGAACACAAAAATTCTCTTCCAACGAAATCACACCAGAACACAAAAAATTCGCTTCCAAAGAAATCACTCCAAAACAAAAAAATCGCTTCCAATGAAATGACTCCAGAGCACAGAAAACACACTTCCAACGAAATCACCCCAGAACACAAAAAATTCGCTTCCAACGAAATGACTCCAGAGCACAGAAAACACGCTTCCAATGAAATCACCCCAAAACACAAAACATTCTCTTCCAACGTAATTACATTAGAACACAAAAAATTTGCTTCCCTCGAAATCACCCGAGAACAGAAAAAATTCGCTTCCAACGAAATCACAAAAGAACACAAAAAATTCGCTTCCAAAGAAATCACCCGAGAACACAAAATTTCGCGTCCAACGAAATTACCCCAGAATAGAAAAAAATTAATTCAAAAAAAAATCAACCCAGATCACAAAAAATTCCCTTCCAACAAAATCACCCGAGAACACAAATATTGGCTTCCCACAAAATTACCCCAGAACGGAAAAAGTTTGCTTCCATCGAAATCACCCCAGAACACAAAAAATTTGCTTCCAACGAAATGACTCCAGAGCACAGAAAAAACGCTTCCAACAAAATGACCCCCTACTTCAACAATTTGCTTCCATGGAAAAACCGGAAAACACAAAAAATTCTCTTAAAACGAAATCAACCCAGAACACAAAAAATTTGCTTCTGTCGAAATCACCCAAGAACAGAAAAAATTTGTTTCCAACAAAATTACCCCAGAACACAAAACATTCGCTTCCAACGAAATCACCGGGGAACACAAATATTTGCTTCCATCGAAATCACCCCAGAAAACAAAAAATTCGCTTCCAAAGAAATTACCCCAGAACACAAAAATTCTCTTCCAACGAAATTACCCCAGAACACAAAAAATTCGCTTCCACCGAAATCACCGAACAACACAAAAAATTCGCTTCCAAAGAAATGACTCCAGAGCACAGAAAACAAGCTTCCAATGAAATGACCCCATACTTGAATAATTTGCTTCCATCGAAATCACCCGAGAACACAAAAAATCGCTTCCAACGAAATTACCACAGAATACAAAAAATTCGCTTCCAACGAAATCGCCTGAGAACACAAATATTTGCTTCCAAAGAAATCACCCCAGAGCACAAAAAATTCGCTTCCAAAGAAGTCACAAAAGAACACAAAAAATTCGCTTCCAAAGAAATCACCCGAGAACACAAAAAATTCGCGTCCAACGAAATTACCCCTGAATAGAAAAAATTTACTTCCAACCAAATCAACCCAGAGCACAAAAAATTCCCTTCCAACAAAACCACCCGAGAACACAAATATTGGCTGCCCACGAAATTACCCCAGAACGGAAAAAGTTTGCTTCCATCAAAATCACCCAAGAACACAAAAAATTTGTTTCCAAAGAAATCACCCCAGAACACAAAAATTTCCCTTCCAACGAAGTGATTCCAGAACACAGAAAACACGCTTCCAACGAAATCACCCCAGAACACAAAACATTCGCTTCCAACGAAATCCACCCAGAACACAAAAAATTTCCTTCTGTCGAAATCACCCAAGAACAGAAAAAATTTGCTTCCAACAAAATTACCCCAGAACACAAAAAAATTTGCTTCCAACAAAATCATCACGGAACACAAATATTGGCTTCCCACAAAATTACCCCAGAACGGAAAAAGTTTGCTTCCATCGAAATCACCCCAGAACAGAAAATATTCGCTTCCAAAGAAATTACCCCAGAACACAAAAATTTTCTTCCAACAAAATCACTCCAGAACACAAAAAATTCGCTTCCAAAGAAATCACCCCAAAACACAAAAAAATCGCTTCCAATGAAATGACTCCAGAGCACAGAAAACACGCTTCCAATGAAATCACCCCAAAACACAAAATATTCTCTTCCAACGTAATTACATTAGAACACAAAAAATTTGCTTCCCTCGAAATCACCCGAGAACAGAAAAAATTCGCTTCCAACGAAATCACAAAAGAACACAAAAAATTCGCTTCCAAAGAAATCACCCGAGAACACAAAATTTCGCGTCCAACGAAATTACCCCAGAATAGAAAAAAATTAATTCAAAAAAAAATCAACCCAGATCACAAAAAATTCCCTTCCAACAAAATCACCCGAGAACAAAAATATTGGCTTCCCACAAAATTACCCCAGAACGGAAAAAGTTTGCTTCCATCGAAATCACCCCAGAACACAAAAAATTTGCTTCCAACGAAATGACTCCAGAGCACAGAAAAAACGCTTCCAACAAAATGACCCCCTACTTCAACAATTTGCTTCCATGGAAAAACCGGAAAACACAAAAAATTCTCTTAAAACGAAATCAACCCAGAACACAAAAAATTTGCTTCTGTCGAAATCACCCAAGAACAAAAAAATTTGCTTCCAACAAAATTACCCCGGAACACAAAACATTCGCTTCCAAGGAAATCACCGGGGAACACAAATATTCGCTTCCATCGAAATCACCCCAGAAAACAAAAAATTCGCTTCCAAAGAAATTACCCCAGAACACAAAAATTCTCTTCCAACGAAATCACACCAGAACACAAAAAATTCGCTTCCAAAGAAATCACTCCAAAACACAAAAAATCGCTTCCAATGAAATGACTCCAGAGCACAGAAAACACACTTCCAACGAAATCACCCCAGAACACAAAAAATTCGCTTCCAACGAAATGACTCCAGAGCACAGAAAACATGCTTCCAATGAAATCACCCCAAAACACAAAACATTCTCTTCCAACGTAATTACATTAGAACACAAAAAATTTGCTTCCCTCGAAATCACCCGAGAACAGAAAAAATTCGCTTCCAACGAAATCACAAAAGAACACAAAAAATTCGCTTCCAAAGAAATCACCCGAGAACACAAAATTTCGCGTCCAACGAAATTACCCCAGAATAGAAAAAAATTAATTCAAAAAAAAATCAACCCAGATCACAAAAAATTCCCTTCCAACAAAATCACCCGAGAACACAAATATTGGCTTCCCACAAAATTACCCCAGAACGGAAAAAGTTTGCTTCCATCGAAATCACCCCAGAACACAAAAAATTTGCTTCCAACGAAATGACTCCAGAGCACAGAAAAAACGCTTCCAACAAAATGACCCCCTACTTCAACAATTTGCTTCCATGGAAAAACCGGAAAACACAAAAAATTCTCTTAAAACGAAATCAACCCAGAACACAAAAAATTTGCTTCTGTCGAAATCACCCAAGAACAGAAAAAATTTGTTTCCAACAAAATTACCCCAGAACACAAAACATTCGCTTCCAACGAAATCACCGGGGAACACAAATATTTGCTTCCATCGAAATCACCCCAGAAAACAAAAAATTCGCTTCCAAAGAAATTACCCCAGAACACAAAAATTCTCTTCCAACGAAATTACCCCAGAACACAAAAAATTCGCTTCCACCGAAATCACCGAACAACACAAAAAATCGCTTCCAAAGAAATGACTCCAGAGCACAGAAAACAAGCTTCCAACGAAATGACCCCCTACTTCAACAATTTGCTTCCATGGAAAAACCGGAAAACACAAAAAATTCTCTTTAAACGAAATCAACCCAGAACACAAAAAATTTGCTTCTGTCGAAATCACCCAAGAACAGAAAAAATTTGTTTCCAACAAAATTACCCCAGAACACAAAACATTCGCTTCCAACGAAATCACCGGGGAACACAAATATTTGCTTCCATCGAAATCACCCCAGAAAACAAAAAATTCGCTTCCAAAGAAATTACCCCAGAACACAAAAATTCTCTTCCAACGAAATCACCCCAGAACACAAAAAATTCGCTTCCAAAGAAATCACCCCAAAACACAAAAAATCGCTTCCAATGAAATGACTCCAGAACACAGAAAACACACTTCCAACGAAATCACCCCAGAACACAAAAAATTCGCTTCCAAAGAAATTACCCCAGAACACAAAAATTCTCTTCCAACGAAATCACCCCAGAACACAAAAAATGCGCTTCCAACGAAATCACCCCAGAACACAAAAAATTCGCTTCCAACGAAATTACCACAGAATACAAAAAATTCGCTTCCAACGAAATCGCCTGAGAACACAAATATTTGCTTCCAAAGAAATCACCCCAGAGCACAAAAAATTCGCTTCCAAAGAAATCACAAAAGAACACAAAAAATTCGCTTCCAAAGAAATCACCCGAGAACACAAAAAAATTCGCGTCCAACGAAATTACCCCTGAATAGAAAAAATTTACTTCCAACCAAATCAACCCAGAGCACAAAAAATTCCCTTCCAACAAAACCACCCGAGAACACAAATATTGGCTTCCCACGAAATTACCCCAGAACGGAAAAAGTTTGCTTCCATCAAAATCACCCCAGAACACAAAAAATTCGTTTCCAAAGAAATCACCCCAGAACACAAAAATTTCCCTTCCAACGAAGTGATTCCAGAACACAGAAAACACGCTTCCAACGAAATCACCCCAGAACACAAAACATTCGCTTCCAACGAAATCCACCCAGAACACAAAAAATTTCCTTCTGTCGAAATGACCCAAGAACAGAAAAAATTTGCTTCCAACAAAATTACCCCAGAACACAAAAAAATTTGCTTCCAACAAAATCACCACGGAACACAAATATTGGCTTCCCACAAAATTACCCCAGAACGGAAAAAGTTTGCTTCCATCGAAATCACCCCAGAAGAGAAAATATTCGCTTCCAAAGAAATTACCCCAGAACACAATAATTTTCTTCCAACAAAATCACCCCAAAACACAAAAAAATCGCTTCCAATGAAATGACTCCAGAGCACAGAAAACACGCTTCCAATGAAATCACCCCAAAACACAAAATATTCTCTTCCAACGTAATTACATTAGAACACAAAAAATTTGCTTCCCTCGAAATCACCCGAGAACAGAAAAAATTCGCTTCCAACGAAATCACAAAAGAACACAAAAAATTCGCTTCCAAAGAAATCACCCGAGAACACAAAATTTCGCGTCCAACGAAATTACCCCAGAATAGAAAAAAATTAATTCAAAAAAAAATCAACCCTGATCACAAAAAATTCCCTTCCAACAAAATCACTCGAAAACACAAATATAGACTTCCAAAGAAATTACCCCAGAACACAAAAAATTCGCTTCCAACGAAATCACCCGAGAGCACAAAAAAATTCGCTTCCAACGAAACGACTCCAGAGCACAGAAAACACGCTTCCAACGAAATGACCCCCTACTTGAAAAATTTGCTTCCATCGACATCACCAGAGAACATAAAAAATTCGCTTCCAACGAATTACCCCAGAACACAAAAAAATTTGCTTTCAACGAAATCTCCTGAGAAGACAAATATTCGCTTCCAACAAAATCACCCCAGAGCACAAAAAATTCGCTTCCAACGAAATCACCCCAGAACACAAAAAATTCGCTTCCAACGAAATCACCCCAGAATACAAAAAATTAGCTTCCAGCGAAACAACTCCAGAGCACAGAAAACACGCCTCCAACGAAATGACCCCCGACCTGAAAAATTTGCTTCCACCGAAATCACCAGAGAACACAAAAAATTCGCTGCCGACGAAATCAGCCCAAAACACAAAAAATTCGCTTACAACGAAATCTCCTGAGAAGACAAATATTCGTTCCAAAGAAATCACCCCAAAGCACAAAAAATTCGCTTCTAATGAAATGAACACATATTTCAAAAATTTGCTTCCATCGAAATCACCTGAGAACACAAAAAATTCTATTCCAACGAAAATGCCCCAGAACACAAAAATTCTCTTCCAAAGAAATCAACCCAGCACACAAAATATTCGCTTCCATCTAAATCACCCCAGAACACAAAAAGTTCGCTTCCAAAGAAATTACACCAGAACACAAAAATTCTCTTCCAACGAAATCACCCCAGAGCACAAAAAATTCGCTTCCAATGCAATGACTCCAGAGCACAGAAAACACACTTCCAACAAAATCACCCCAGAACACAAAAAATTTGCTTCCAATGAAATGACTCCAGAGCACAGAAAACACACTTCCAACGAAATCACCCCAGAACACAAAAAATTCGCTTCCAAAGAAATTACCCCAGAACACAAAAATTCTCTTCCAACGAAATCACCCCAGAACACAAAAAATTCGCTTCCAACGAAATCACCCCAGAACACAAAAAATTCGCTTCCAACGAAATCTCCTGAGAAGACAAATATTCGTTCCAAAGAAATCACCCCAAAGCACAAAAAATTCGCTTCTAAGGAAATGAACCCATATTTCAAAAATTTGCTTCCATCGAAATCACCTGAGAACACAAAAAATTCCATTCCAACGAAAATGCCCCAGAACACAAAAAATTCTCTTCCAAAGAAATCAACCCAGCACACAAAATATTCGCTTCCATCGAAATCACCCCAGAACACAAAAAGTTCGCTTCCAAAGAAATTACACCAGAACACAAAAATTCTCTTCCAACGAAATCACCCCAGAACACAAAAAATTCGCTTCCAAAGAAATCACCCCAAAACACAAAAAATCGCTTCCAATGCAATGACTCCAGAGCACAGAAAACACACTTCCAACAAAATCACCCCAGAACACAAAAAATTTGCTTCCAAAGAAATCACCCCAGAACACAAAAATTCTCTTCCAACGAAATCACCCCAGAACACAAAAAATTTGCTTCCAAAGAAATCACCCCAAAACACAAAAAATCGCTTCCAATGAAATGACTCCAGAGCACAGAAAACACACTTCCAACGAAATCACCCCAGAACACAAAAAATTCGCTTCCAAAGAAATCACCCCAGAACACAAAAAATTCGCTTCCAACGAAACGACTCCAGAACACAGAAAACACGCCTCCAATGAAATGACCCCCTACTTGAAAAATTTGCTTATATCGAAATCACCCAAGAACACAAAAAATTCGCTTCCAACGAAACGACTCCAGAACACAGAAAACACGCCTCCAATGAAATGACCCCCTACTTGAAAAATTTGCTTATATCGAAATCACCCAAGAACACAAAAAATTCGCTTCCAACAAAATTACCCCAGAAGACAAGAAATTCGCTTACAATTAAATCACCCCAAAATACAAAAAATTCGCTTACAACGAAATCACCCTAAAACACAAAAAATTCGCTTTCAACCAAATCACCCGAGAACACAAAAAATTCGCTTCCAACCACATCATCCCAGAACCCAAAAAATTTGCTTCCATTGAAATCACCCGAGAAAAGAAAAAAATTCGCATCTAACTACATGACCCATACTTCAAAAATTTGCTTCCATCGAAATCACCTGAGAACATAAAAAATTCGCTTCCAAAGAAATTACCCCAGAACACAAGAAATTCGCTTCCAACGAAATCACCCCAAAGCACAAAAAAATTTGCTTCCAACCAAATCACCTGAGAACACAAAAAATTCGCTTTCAAGGAAATGACCCCAGAGTACAAAAAATGCGCTTCCAAAGAAATCACCTTGGAACATAAATTTTCGCTTCCATCGAAATCACCCCAGAACACAAAAAATTCGCTTCCAATGAAATGACTCCAGAGCACAGAAAACACGCTTCCAACGAAATGACCCCAGAACACAAAAAATTCGCTTCCAACAAAATTACTCAGGAACACAAATATTCGCTTCCAATGAAATCACTCCAGAGCACAAAAAAATTCGCTTCCAAAGAAATTACCCCAGAACACAAGAAATTCGCTTCCAACGAAATCACCCAAGAGCACAAACTATTTGCTTCCAACGAAATGACCCCATACTTCAAAAATTTGCTTACATCGAAATCACCTAAGAACACAAAAAATTCGCTTCCAATGAAATTACCCCAGAACACAAAAATTTCGCTTCCAAAGAACTGACTCCATAACACTGAAAAAACGCTTCCAACGAAATCACCCGAGAACACAAAAAATTCGCTTCCAACGAAATTACCCCAGAACACAAGAAATTCGCTTCCAACGAAATCACCCCAAAGCACAAAAAAATCGCTTCCAACGAAATACTCCGAGAACACAAAAAATTCGCTTCCAATGCAATTACCCCAGAACACAAGAAATTCGCTTCCAACGAAATCACCCAAAAGCACAAAAAAATTTGCTTCCAACCAAATCACCTAAGGACACAAAAAATTCGCTTCCAAGGAATTCACCCCAGAGCACGAAAAATGCGCTTCCAAAGAAATCACCCTAGAACATAAATTTTCGCTTCCATCGAAATCACCCCAGAAAACAAAAAATTCGCTTGCAATGAAATCTCCTGAGAACACAAATATTCGCTTCCAAAGAAATCACCCAGAGCACAAAAAATTCGCTTCCAACGAAATCACCCCAGAACACAAAAAATTCGCTTCCAACGAAATCACCCCAGAACACAAAAAATTCGCTTCCAACGAAACGACTCCAGAGCACAGAAAACACGCTTCCAACGAAATGACCCCAGAACACAAAAAATTCGCTTCCAACAAAATTACTAAGGAACACAAATATTCGCTTCCAATGAAAAAACTCCAGATCACAAAAAAATTCGCTTCCAAAGAAATCACCCCAAAACACAAAAAATCGCTTCCAATGAAATGACTCCAGAGCACAGAAAACACGCTTCCAACGAAATCACCCCGAAACACAAAAAATTTGCTTCCCTCGAAATCACCCGAGAACAGAAAAATTTCGCTTCCAACGAAATCACCCGGGAACACAACTATTAGCTTCCAACGAAATCACCCTAAAACACAAAAAATTGGCTTCCAACTAAATGACTCCATAGCACAGAAAACACGCTTCCAACGAAATGACCCCCTACTTCAAAAATTTGCTTCCATCGAAAAAACTGGAGAACACAAACATTAGCTTCCAACGAAATTACCCCAAAACAAAAAAAATTTGCTTCCAAAGAAATTACCCCAGAACACCAAAAATTCGCTTCCAAAGAAATCTCCTGAGAACTCAAATATTCGCTTCCAAAGAAATCACCCAGAGCACAAAAAATGCGCTTCAAACCAAATCACCCCAGAACACAAATATTCGCTTCCAACGAAATCAACCCAGAACGCAAAATATTAGCTTCCTACGAAATTACCCCAGAAGAGAAATATTCGCTTCCAAAGAAATTACCCCAGAATACAAAAAATTCGCTTCCAAAAAATCCCCGCAGAGCACAAAAAAAATTACTTCCAATGAATTCACCCTAGAATACAAAAAAATTGATTCCAACGAAATCACCCCAGAACACAAAAAATTTGCTTCCAAAGAAATGACTCCAGAGCAGAGAAAACACACTTCCAACGAAATCAACCCATACTTAAAAAAATTCGCTTCCAACAAAATAGCCCCAGAACACAAAAAATTCGCTTCCAAAGAAATTAACAGAGAACACATAAATTCGCTTCCAACGAAATCACCGCAAACACAAAAAATTCGCTTCCAAAGGAATCACCCCAGAACACAAAAAATTCACTTCCAACGAAATGACTCCAGAGCACAGAAAAAACGGTTCCAACGAAATGACCCCCTACTTCAAAAATTTGCTTCCACCAAAAAAACCTGAGAACACAAAAAATTCGCTTCCAACCACATCATCCCAGAACCCAAAAAATTTGCTTCCATTGAAATCACCCGAGAAAAGAAAAAAATTCGCATCTAACTACATGACCCATACTTCAAAAATTTGCTTCCATCGAAATCACCTGAGAACAAAAAAATTCGCTTCCAAAGAAATTACCCCAGAACACAAGAAATTCGCTTCCAACGAAATCACCCCAAAGCACAAAAAAATTTGCTTCCAACCAAATCACCTGAGAACACAAAAAATTCGCTTTCAAGGAAATGACCCCAGAGTACAAAAAATGCGCTTCCAAAGAAATCACCTTGGAACATAAATTTTCGCTTCCATCGAAATCACCCCAGCACACAAAAAATTCGCTTCCAATGAAATGACTCCAGAGCACAGAAAACACGCTTCCAACGAAATGACCCCAGAACACAAAAAATTCGCTTCCAACAAAATTACTCAGGAACACAAATATTCGCTTCCAATGAAATCACTCCAGAGCACAAAAAAATTCGCTTCCAAAGAAATTACCCCAGAACACAAGAAATTCGCTTCCAACGAAATCACCCAAGAGCACAAACTATTTGCTTCCAACGAAATGACCCCATACTTCAAAAATTTGCTTACAACGAAATCACCTAAGAACACAAAAAATTCGCTTCCAATGAAATTACCCCAGAACACAAAAATTTCGCTTCCAAAGAACTGACTCCATAACACTGAAAAAACGCTTCCAACGAAATCACCCGAGAACACAAAAAATTCGCTTCCAACGAAATTACCCCAGAACACAAGAAATTCGCTTCCAACGAAATCACCCCAAAGCACAAAAAAATCGCTTCCAACGAAATACTCCGAGAACACAAAAAATTCGCTTCCAATGCAATTACCCCAGAACACAAGAAATTCGCTTCCAACGAAATCACCCAAAAGCACAAAAAAATTTGCTTCCAACCAAATCACCTAAGGACACAAAAAATTCGCTTCCAAGGAATTCACCCCAGAGCACGAAAAATGCGCTTCCAAAGAAATCACCCTAGAACATAAATTTTCGCTTCCACCGAAATCACCCCAGAAAACAAAAAATTCGCTTGCAATGAAATCTCCTGAGAACACAAATATTCGCTTCCAAAGAAATCACCCAGAGCACAAAAAATTCGCTTCCAACGAAATCACCCCAGAACACAAAAAATTCGCTTCCAACGAAATCACCCCAGAACACAAAAAATTCGCTTCCAACGAAACGACTCCAGAGCACAGAAAACACGCTTCCAACGAAATGACCCCAGAACACAAAAAATTCGCTTCCAACAAAATTACTAAGGAACACAAATATTCGCTTCCAATGAAAAAACTCCAGATCACAAAAAAATTCGCTTCCAAAGAAATCACCCCAAAACACAAAAAATCGCTTCCAATGAAATGACTCCAGAGCACAGAAAACACGCTTCCAACGAAATCACCCCGAAACACAAAAAATTTGCTTCCCTCGAAATCACCCGAGAACAGAAAAATTTCGCTTCCAACGAAATCACCCGGGAACACAACTATTAGCTTCCAACGAAATCACCCTAAAACACAAAAAATTGGCTTCCAACTAAATGACTCCATAGCACAGAAAACACGCTTCCAACGAAATGACCCCCTACTTCAAAAATTTGCTTCCATCGAAAAAACTGGAGAACACAAACATTAGCTTCCAACGAAATTACCCCAAAACAAAAAAAATTTGCTTCCAAAGAAATTACCCCAGAACACCAAAAATTCGCTTCCAAAGAAATCTCCTGAGAACTCAAATATTCGCTTCCAAAGAAATCACCCAGAGCACAAAAAATGCGCTTCAAACCAAATCACCCCAGAACACAAATATTCGCTTCCAACGAAATCAACCCAGAACGCAAAATATTAGCTTCCTACGAAATTACCCCAGAAGAGAAATATTCGCTTCCAAAGAAATTACCCCAGAATACAAAAAATTCGCTTCCAAAAAATCCCCGCAGAGCACAAAAAAAATTACTTCCAATGAAATCACCCTAGAATACAAAAAATTTGATTCCAACGAAATCACCCCAGAACACAAAAAATTTGCTTCCAAAGAAATGACTCCAGAGCAGAGAAAACACACTTCCAACGAAATCAACCCATACTTAAAAAAAATTCGTTTCCAACAAAATTGCCCCAGAACACAAAAAATTCGCTTCCAAAGAAATTAACAGAGAACACAAAAATTCGCTTCCAACGAAATCACCGCAAACACAAAAAATTCGCTTCCAAAGGAATCACCCCAGAACACAAAAAATTCACTTCCAACGAAATGACTCCAGAGCACAGAAAAAACGGTTCCAACGAAATGACCCCCTACTTCAAAAATTTGCTTCCACCAAAAAAACCTGAGAACACAAAAAATTCGCTTCCAACCACATCATCCCAGAACCCAAAAAATTTGCTTCCATTGAAATCACCCGAGAAAAGAAAAAAATTCGCATCTAACTACATGACCCATACTTCAAAAATTTGCTTCCATCGAAATCACCTGAGAACAAAAAAATTCGCTTCCAAAGAAATTACCCCAGAACACAAGAAATTCGCTTCCAACGAAATCACCCCAAAGCACAAAAAAATTTGCTTCCAACCAAATCACCTGAGAACACAAAAAATTCGCTTTCAAGGAAATGACCCCAGAGTACAAAAAATGCGCTTCCAAAGAAATCACCTTGGAACATAAATTTTCGCTTCCATCGAAATCACCCCAGCACACAAAAAATTCGCTTCCAATGAAATGACTCCAGAGCACAGAAAACACGCTTCCAACGAAATGACCCCAGAACACAAAAAATTCGCTTCCAACAAAATTACTCAGGAACACAAATATTCGCTTCCAATGAAATCACTCCAGAGCACAAAAAAATTCGCTTCCAAAGAAATTACCCCAGAACACAAGAAATTCGCTTCCAACGAAATCACCCAAGAGCACAAACTATTTGCTTCCAACGAAATGACCCCATACTTCAAAAATTTGCTTACAACGAAATCACCTAAGAACACAAAAAATTCGCTTCCAATGAAATTACCCCAGAACACAAAAATTTCGCTTCCAAAGAACTGACTCCATAACACTGAAAAAACGCTTCCAACGAAATCACCCGAGAACACAAAAAATTCGCTTCCAACGAAATTACCCCAGAACACAAGAAATTCGCTTCCAACGAAATCACCCCAAAGCACAAAAAAATCGCTTCCAACGAAATACTCCGAGAACACAAAAAATTCGCTTCCAATGCAATTACCCCAGAACACAAGAAATTCGCTTCCAACGAAATCACCCAAAAGCACAAAAAAATTTGCTTCCAACCAAATCACCTAAGGACACAAAAAATTCGCTTCCAAGGAATTCACCCCAGAGCACGAAAAATGCGCTTCCAAAGAAATCACCCTAGAACATAAATTTTCGCTTCCACCGAAATCACCCCAGAAAACAAAAAATTCGCTTGCAATGAAATCTCCTGAGAACACAAATATTCGCTTCCAAAGAAATCACCCAGAGCACAAAAAATTCGCTTCCAACGAAATCACCCCAGAACACAAAAAATTCGCTTCCAACGAAATCACCCCAGAACACAAAAAATTCGCTTCCAACGAAACGACTCCAGAGCACAGAAAACACGCTTCCAACGAAATGACCCCAGAACACAAAAAATTCGCTTCCAACAAAATTACTAAGGAACACAAATATTCGCTTCCAATGAAAAAACTCCAGATCACAAAAAAATTCGCTTCCAAAGAAATCACCCCAAAACACAAAAAATCGCTTCCAATGAAATGACTCCAGAGCACAGAAAACACGCTTCCAACGAAATCACCCCGAAACACAAAAAATTTGCTTCCCTCGAAATCACCCGAGAACAGAAAAATTTCGCTTCCAACGAAATCACCCGGGAACACAACTATTAGCTTCCAACGAAATCACCCTAAAACACAAAAAATTGGCTTCCAACTAAATGACTCCATAGCACAGAAAACACGCTTCCAACGAAATGACCCCCTACTTCAAAAATTTGCTTCCATCGAAAAAACTGGAGAACACAAACATTAGCTTCCAACGAAATTACCCCAAAACAAAAAAAATTTGCTTCCAAAGAAATTACCCCAGAACACCAAAAATTCGCTTCCAAAGAAATCTCCTGAGAACTCAAATATTCGCTTCCAAAGAAATCACCCAGAGCACAAAAAATGCGCTTCAAACCAAATCACCCCAGAACACAAATATTCGCTTCCAACGAAATCAACCCAGAACGCAAAATATTAGCTTCCTACGAAATTACCCCAGAAGAGAAATATTCGCTTCCAAAGAAATTACCCCAGAATACAAAAAATTCGCTTCCAAAAAATCCCCGCAGAGCACAAAAAAAATTACTTCCAATGAAATCACCCTAGAATACAAAAAATTTGATTCCAACGAAATCACCCCAGAACACAAAAAATTTGCTTCCAAAGAAATGACTCCAGAGCAGAGAAAACACACTTCCAACGAAATCAACCCATACTTAAAAAAAATTCGCTTCCAACAAAATTGCCCCAGAACACAAAAAATTCGCTTCCAAAGAAATTAACAGAGAACACAAAAATTCGCTTCCAACGAAATCACCGCAAACACAAAAAATTCGCTTCCAAAGGAATCACCCCAAAACACAAAAAATTCACTTCCAACGAAATGACTCCAGAGCACAGAAAAAACGGTTCCAACGAAATGACCCCCTACTTCAAAAATTTGCTTCCACCAAAAAAACCTGAGAACACAAAAAATTCGCTTCCAACCACATCATCCCAGAACCCAAAAAATTTGCTTCCATTGAAATCACCCGAGAAAAGAAAAAATTCGCATCTAACTACATGACCCATACTTCAAAAATTTGCTTCCATCGAAATCACCTGAGAACATAAAAAATTCGCTTCCAATGAAATTACCCCAGAACACAAAAAATTCGCTACCAACGAAATGACTCCAGAGCACAGAAATCACGCTTTCAACGAAATGAACCCCTACTTAAAAAATATGCTTCCGTCGAAAAAACCAGAGAACACAAAAAATTCGCTTCCAAAGAAATTACCCCAGAACACAAAAAATTGCTTGCAACAAAATCTCCTTAGAACACAAATATTCGCTTCCAAGGAAATCACCCCAGAACACAAAAAATTCGCTTCCAACAAATTGACTCCAGAGCACAGAAAACACGCTTCCAACGAAATTACCCCAGAATAGAAATAATTTACTTCGAACCAAATCAACTCAGAGCACAAAAAATTCCCTTCTAACAAAATCACCCGAGAACACAAATATTGGTGTCCAACGAAATTACCCCAGAACAGAAAAAATTTGCTTCCATCGAAATCACCCCAGAACACAAAAAATTCGCTTCCAACGAAATCACCCCAGAGCACAAAAAATTCGCTTCCAACGAAACGACTCCAGAACACAGAAAACACACTTCCAACGAAATGACCACCTACTTGAAAAATTTGTTTCCATCGAAATCACCAGAGAACAAAAATAATTCGATTCCAAGGAAATCAGCCCAGAGCACAAAAATTCCCTTCCAACAAAATCACTCGAAAACACAAATATAGACTTCCAAAGAAATTACCCCAGAACACAAAAAATTCGCTTCCAACGAAATCAACCCAGAGCACAAAAAATTCGCTTCCAACGAAACGACTCCAGAGCACAGAAAACACGCTTCCAACGTAATGACCCCCTACTTGAAAAATTTGCTTCCATCGAAATCACCAGAGAACACAAAAAATTCGCTGCCAATGAAATCAGCCCAAAACATAAAAAATTCGCTTCCAACATAATCACCCGGGAACACAAACATTCGCTTCCAACGAAATCACCCCAGAGCACAAAAAATTCGCTTCCAAGGAAATCACCCCAGAACAAAATTTTGCTTCCAAAGAGATTACCCCAGAACACAAAAATTCTCTTCCAACGAAATCACCCCAGAACACAAAAAAAATCCCTTCCAAAGAAATGACTCCAGAGCACAGAAAACACGCTTCCAACGAAATGACGCCCTACTTGAAAAATTTGCTTCCATCGAAATCACCAGAGAACACAAAAAATTCGCTGCCAATGAAATCAGCCCAAAACATAAAAAATTCGCTTCCAACATAATCACCCGGGAACACAAACATTCGCTTCCAACGAAATCACCCCAGAGCACAAAAAATTCGCTTCCAAGGAAATCACCCCAGAACAAAATTTTGCTTCCAAAGAGATTACCCCAGAACACAAAAATTCTCTTCCAACGAAATCACCCCAGAACACAAAAAAAATCCCTTCCAAAGAAATGACTCCAGAGCACAGAAAACACGCTTCCAACGAAATGACGCCCTACTTGAAAAATTTGCTTCCATCGAAATCACCAGAGAACACAAAAAATTCGCTTCCAACGAAATTACCCCAGAACACAAAAAAATTTGCTTGCAACGAAATCTCCTGAGAAGACAAACATTCGCTTCCAAAGAAATCACCCAAGAGCACAAAAAATTCGCTTCCAACGAAATCACCCCAGAACACAAAAAATTCGCTTCCAAAGAAATCACCCCAGAACACAAAAAATTCGCTTCCAACGAAACGACTCCAGAGCACAGAAAACACGCTTCCAACTTAATGACCCCCTACTTGAAAAATTTGCTTCCGTCGAAATCACCAGAGAACACAAAAAATTCGCTTCCAAGGAAATCACCCCAGAGCACAAAAAATTCCCTTCCAACAAAATCACTCGAGAACACAAATATAGACTTCCAAAGAAATGACCCCAGAACACAAAAAATTCGCTTCCAACAAAATCACCCCAGAGCACAAAAAATTCCCTTCCAACAAAATCACCAGAGACCACAAATATTGGCTACCAACAAAATTACCCCAGAACAGAAAAAATTTGATTCCATGGAAATCACCCCAGAAAACAAAAAATTCGCTTCCAAAGAAATTACCCCAGAGCACAAGAAATTTGCTTCCAACAAAATCACCCCAAAGCACAAAAAATTCGCTTCCATAAATATCACCGTAGAACATAAAAAATTCGCTTCCATCGAAATCAACCAAGAACAAAAAAATTTGCTTCCAACAAAATTACCCCAGAACACAAAAAATTCGCTTGCAAAGAAATCTAATGAGAACACAAATATTTGCTTCCAACGAAATCACCCCAGAACACAAAAATTCGCTTCCAACGAAATGACTCCAGAGCACAGAAAACACGCTTCCAACGAAATGACCCCAGAACAAAAAAAATTCGCTTCCAATACAATTACTCAGGAACACAAATATTCGCTTCCAATGAAATCACTCCAGAGCACAAAAAAATTCGCTTTCAAAGAAATCACCCCAGAACACAAGAAATTTGCTTCCAACGAAATCACCCAAGAGCACAAACTATTTGCTTCCAACGAAATGACCCCATACTTCAAAAATTTGCTTCCATCGAAATCACCTAATAACACAAAAAATTCGCTTCCAAAGAAATGACGCCAGAACCCCAAAATTTTGCTTCCAACGAAATGACTCCAGAGCACAGAAAACACGCTTCCAACGAAATGATCCCCTACTTCAAAAATTTGCTTCCATCGAAAAAACCGGAGAACACAAAAATTTCGCTTCCAACAAAATTACTCAGGAACACAAATATTCGCTTCCAATGAAATCACTCCAGAGCACAAAAAATTCGCTTCCAACGAAATTCCCCTAGAACATAAAAAATTTGCTTCCATCGAAATCACCCGAGAAAACAAAAAATTCTCTTCCAAGGAAATTACCCAGAACACAAGAAATTCGCTTCCAACGAAATCACGCCAGAGCACAAAAAATTTTGCTTCCAACGAAATGACCCCATACTTCAAAAATTTGCTTCCATCGAAATCACCTAAGAACACAAAAAATTCGCTTCCAAGGAAATTACCCCAGAACACAAAAAATTCGCTTCCAACGAAATGACTCCAGAACCCCAAAATTTCGCTTCCAACGAAATGACTCCAGAGCAAAGAAAACACGCTTCCAATGAAATGACACCCTACTTCAAAAATTTGCTTCCATCGAAAAAACCGGAGCACACAAAAAATTCGCTTCAAACAAAATTACTCAGGAACACAAATATGCGCTTCCAATGAAATCACTCCAGAGCTTCCAACGAAATCCCCCTAGAACATAAAAAATTTGCTTCCATCGAAATCACCCGAGAACACAAAAAATTCGCTTCCAAGGAAATTACCCAGAACACAAGAAATTCGGTTCCAACGAAATCACGCCAGAGCACAAAAAATTCGCTTCCAACGAAATCACCCTAGAACATAAAAAATTCGCTTCCATCGAAACCACCCAAGAACACAAAAAATTCGATTCCAACAAAATTACCCCAGAAGACAAGAAATTCGCTTCCAATGAAATCACCCCAAAATACAAAATATTCGCTTCCAACGAAATCACCCTAAAACACAAAAATTTCGCTTGCAACCAAATCACCTGAGAACAAAAAAAAATCGATTCCAAGGAAATCACCCCAGAGCACAAAAAATTCCCTTCCAACAAAATCACTCGAGAACACAAATATAGACTTCCCAAGAAATCACCCCAGAACAAAAAAAATTTGCTTCCAACGAAACAACTCCAGAGCACAGAAAACACGCTTCCAACGAAATGGCCCCCTACTTGAAAAATTTGCTTCCATCGAAATCACCAGAGAACACAAAAAATTTGCTTCCAACGAAATTACCCCAGAACACAAAAAAAAATTTGCTTACAACAAAATCTCCTGAGAACACAAATATTCGCTTCCAACAAAATCACCCCAGAGCACAAAAAATTCGCTTCCAACGAAATCACCCCAGAACACAAAAAATTCGCTTCCAACGAAATCACCCCAGAACACAAAAAATTCGCTTCCAACGAAACGACTCCAGAGCACAGAAAACACGCTTCCAACGAAATGACCCCAGAACACAAAAAATTCGCTTCCAACAAAATTACTAAGGAACACAAATATTCGCTTCCAATGAAAAATCTCCAGATCACAAAAAAATTCGCTTCCAAAGAAATCACCCCAAAACACAAAAAATCGCTTCCAATGAAATGACTCCAGAGCACAGAAAACACGCTTCCAACGAAATCACCCCGAAACACAAAAAATTTGCTTCCCTCGAAATCACCCGAGAACAGAAAAAATTCGCTTCCAACGAAATCACCCGGGAACACAACTATTAGCTTCCAACGAAATCACCCTAAAACACAAAAAATTGGCTTCCAACTAAATGACTCCATAGCACAGAAAACACGCTTCCAACGAAATGACCCCCTACTTCAAAAATTTGCTTCCATCGAAAAAACTGGAGAACACAAACATTAGCTTCCAACGAAATTACCCCAAAACAAAAAAAATTTGCTTCCAAAGAAATTACCCCAGAACACCAAAAATTCGCTTCCAAAGAAATCTCCTGAGAACTCAAATATTCGCTTCCAAAGAAATCACCCAGAGCACAAAAAATGCACTTCAAACCAAATCACCCCAGAACACAAATATTCGCTTCCAACGAAATCAACCCAGAACGCAAAATATTAGCTTCCTACGAAATTACCCCAGAAGAGAAATATTCGCTTCCAAAGAAATTACCCCAGAATACAAAAAATTCGCTTCCAAAAAATCCCCGCAGAGCACAAAAAAAATTACTTCCAATGAAATCACCCTAGAATACAAAAAATTTGATTCCAACGAAATCACCCCAGAACACAAAAAATTTGCTTCCAAAGAAATGACTCCAGAGCAGAGAAAACACACTTCCAACGAAATCAACCCATACTTAAAAAAAAATCGCTTCCAACAAAATTGCCCCAGAACACAAAAAATTCGCTTCCAAAGAAATTAACAGAGAACACAAAAATTCGCTTCCAACGAAATCACCGCAAACACAAAAAATTCGCTTCCAAAGGAATCACCCCAAAACACAAAAAATTCACTTCCAACGAAATGACTCCAGAGCACAGAAAAAACAGTTCCAACGAAATGACCCCCTACTTCAAAAATTTGCTTCCACCAAAAAAACCTGAGAACACAAAAAATTTGCTTCCAACCACATCATCCCAGAACCCAAAAAATTTGCTTCCATTGAAATCACCCGAGAAAAGAAAAAATTCGCATCTAACTACATGACCCATACTTCAAAAATTTGCTTCCATCGAAATCACCTGAGAACATAAAAAATTCGCTTCCAATGAAATTACCCCAGAACACAAAAAATTCGCTACCAACGAAATGACTCCAGAGCACAGAAATCACGCTTTCAACGAAATGACCCCCTACTTAAAAAATATGCTTCCGTCGAAAAAACCAGAGAACACAAAAAATTCGCTTCCAAAGAAATTACCCCAGAACACAAAAAATTGCTTGCAACAAAATCTCCTTAGAACACAAATATTCGCTTCCAAGGAAATCACCCCAGAACACAAAAAATTCGCTTCCAACAAATTGACTCCAGAGCACAGAAAACACGCTTCCAACGAAATTACCCCAGAATAGAAATAATTTACTTCGAACCAAATCAACTCAGAGCACAAAAAATTCCCTTCTAACAAAATCACCCGAGAACACAAATATTGGTGTCCAACGAAATTACCCCAGAACAGAAAAAATTTGCTTCCATCGAAATCACCCCAGAACACAAAAAATTCGCTTCCAACGAAATCACCCCAGAGCACAAAAAATTCGCTTCCAACGAAACGACTCCAGAACACAGAAAACACACTTCCAACGAAATGACCACCTACTTGAAAAATTTGTTTCCATCGAAATCACCAGAGAACAAAAATAATTCGATTCCAAGGAAATCAGCCCAGAGCACAAAAATTCCCTTCCAACAAAATCACTCGAAAACACAAATATAGACTTCCAAAGAAATTACCCCAGAACACAAAAAATTCGCTTCCAACGAAATCAACCCAGAGCACAAAAAATTCGCTTCCAACGAAACGACTCCAGAGCACAGAAAACACGCTTCCAAAGTAATGACCCCCTACTTGAAAAATTTGCTTCCATCGAAATCACCAGAGAACACAAAAAATTCGCTGCCAATGAAATCAGCCCAAAACATAAAAAATTCGCTTCCAACATAATCACCCGGGAACACAAACATTCGCTTCCAACGAAATCACCCCAGAGCACAAAAAAATTCGCTTCCAAGGAAATCACCCCAGAACAAAATTTTGCTTCCAAAGAAATTACCCCAGAACACAAAAATTCTCTTCCAACGAAATCACCCCAGAACACAAAAAAAATCCCTTCCAAAGAAATGACTCCAGAGCACAGAACACACGCTTCCAACGAAATGACACCCTACTTGAAAAATTTGCTTCCATCGAAATCACCAGAGAACACAAAAAATTCGCTGCCAATGAAATCAGCCCAAAACATAAAAAATTCGCTTCCAACATAATCATCCGGGAACACAAACATTCACTTCCAACGAAATCACCCCAGAGCACAAAAAATTTGCTTACGAGGAAATCACCCCAGAACAAAAAAATTTGCTTCCAAAGAAATCACCCCAGAACACAAAAATTCGCTTCCAACGAAATCACCCCAGAGCACAAAAAATTCGCTTCCAACGAAACGACTCCAGAACACAGAAAACACACTTCCAACGAAATGACCACCTACTTGAAAAATTTGTTTCCATCGAAATCACCAGAGAACAAAAATAATTCGATTCCAAGGAAATCAGCCCAGAGCACAAAAATTCCCTTCCAACAAAATCACTCGAAAACACAAATATAGACTTCCAAAGAAATTACCCCAGAACACAAAAAATTCGCTTCCAACGAAATCAACCCAGAGCACAAAAAATTCGCTTCCAACGAAACGACTCCAGAGCACAGAAAACACGCTTCCAAAGTAATGACCCCCTACTTGAAAAATTTGCTTCCATCGAAATCACCAGAGAACACAAAAAATTCGCTGCCAATGAAATCAGCCCAAAACATAAAAAATTCGCTTCCAACATAATCACCCGGGAACACAAACATTCGCTTCCAACGAAATCACCCCAGAGCACAAAAAAATTCGCTTCCAAGGAAATCACCCCAGAACAAAATTTTGCTTCCAAAGAAATTACCCCAGAACACAAAAATTCTCTTCCAACGAAATCACCCCAGAACACAAAAAAATTCGCTTCCAAGGAAATCACCCCAGAACAAAATTTTGCTTCCAAAGAAATTACCCCAGAACACAAAAATTCTCTTCCAACGAAATCACCCCAGAACACAAAAAAAATCCCTTCCAAAGAAATGACTCCAGAGCACAGAAAACACGCTTCCAACGAAATGACACCCTACTTGAAAAATTTGCTTCCATCGAAATCACCAGAGAACACAAAAAATTCGCTGCCAATGAAATCAGCCCAAAACATAAAAAATTCGCTTCCAACATAATCACCCGGGAACACAAACATTCGCTTCCAACGAAATCACCCCAGAGCACAAAAAAATTCGCTTCCAAGGAAATCACCCCAGAACAAAATTTTGCTTCCAAAGAAATTACCCCAGAACACAAAAATTCTCTTCCAACGAAATCACCCCAGAGCACAAAAAAATTCGCTTCCAAGGAAATCACCCCAGAACAAAATTTTGCTTCCAAAGAAATTACCCCAGAACACAAAAATTCTCTTCCAACGAAATCACCCCAGAACACAAAAAAAATCCCTTCCAAAGAAATGACTCCAGAGCACAGAAAACACTCTTCCAACGAAATGACACCCTACTTGAAAAATTTGCTTCCATCGAAATCACCAGAGAACACAAAAAATTCGCTGCCAATGAAATCAGCCCAAAACATAAAAAATTCGCTTCCAACATAATCATCCGGGAACACAAACATTCGCTTCCAACGAAATCACCCCAGAGCACAAAAAATTTGCTTACAAGGAAATCACCCCAGAACAAAAAAATTTGCTTCCAAAGAAATCACCCCAGAACACAAAAATTCGCTTCCAACGAAATCACCCCAGAACACAAAAAAATCCCTTCCAAAGAAATGACTCCAGAGCACAGAAAACACGCTTCCAACGAAATGACGCCCTACTTGAAAAATTTGCTTCCATCGAAATCACCAGAGAACACAAAAAATTCGCTTCCAACGAAATTACCCCAGAACACAAAAAAATTTGCTTGCAACGAAATCTCCTGAGAAGACAAACATTCGCTTCCAATGAAATCACCCAAGAGCACAAAAAATTCGCTTCCAACGAAATCACCCCAGAACACAAAAAATTCGCTTCCAATGAAATCACCCCAGAACACAAAAAATTCGCTTCCAACGAAATGACTCCAGAGCACAGAAAACACGCTTCCAACTTAATGACCCCCTACTTGAAAAATTTGCTTCCGTCGAAATCACCAGAGAACACAAAAAATTCGCTTCCAACGAAATGACACCAGAACACAAAAAATTCACTTCCAACAAAATTACTCAGGAACACAAATATTTGCTTCCAATGAAATCACTCCAGAGCACAAAAAAATTCGCTTCCAAAGAAATTACCCAAGAGCACAAACTATTTGCTTCCAACGAAATGACCCCCTACTTCAAAAATATTCGCTTCTAAAAATATCATCCCAGAGCACAAAAAATTTGCTTCCATCGAAATCACCCAAGAACACAAAAAATTCGCTTCCAAAGAAATCACCCCAGAACACAAATTTCGTTGGAAGCGAATTTTTTGTGTTCTCGTGTGATATCGTTGAAAGGGAATTTTTGTGTTCTAGGGTGATTTCTTTGGAGGCGAATATTTGTATTCTCAGGAGATTTCGTTGCAAGCGAATATTTGTGTTCTAGGGTGATTTTGTTGGAAGTGAATTTTTTGTACTCTAGGATGATATCTTTGGAAATGAATATTTGTGTTCTCAGGAGATTTCGTTGGAAAAGAATTTTTTGTCTTCTGGGGTAAAGTCTTTGGAAGAGAATTTTTTGTGTTCTCCGGTTTTTTCGATGGAAGCTATTTTTTGAAGTATGGGGTCATTCCATTGGAAGCGTGTTTTCTGTGCTCTGGAGTCATTCCGTTGGAAGCGAATTTTTTGTGCTCTGGGGTGATTTCCTTGGAAGCGAATATTTTGTGTTCTCGGGTGTTTTCTTTGAAAGGGAATTTTTGTGTTCTAGGGTGATTTCGTTGGAAGGGAATTTTTGTGCTCTGGGATGATATCTTTGGAAGCGAATATTTGTGTTCTCAGGTGATTTTGTTGGAAAATAATTTTTTGTCATCTGGGGTAATATCATTAGAAGAGAATTTTTTGAGTTCTCCAGTTTTACGATAGAAGCAAATTTTTGAAGTAGGGGGTCATTTTGTTGGAAGCGTGTTTTCTGTGCTCTGGAGTCATTTCGTTTGAAGCGAATTTTTTGCTCTGGGATTATATCTTTGGAAGCGAAAATTTGGGTTCTGAGGTGATTTCGTTGGAAGCAAATTTTTTGTCTTCTGGGGTATTTTCGTTGGAAGTGAATTTTTTGTGTTCTTGGGTGATTTCTCTGAAAGCTAATTTTTTGTGTTCTAGCATGATTTCGTTGGAAGCGAATTTTTTGTGTTCTCGGTTGATTTCGATGGATGGAAATTTTTTCTGTTCTGTCGTAATTTCGTTGGAAGAGAATTTTTTGTGTTCTCCGTTTTTTTCGAAGGAAGCAAATTTTTGTAGTAGGGGTCAGTTCATTGGATGCGTGTTTTCTGTGCTCTGGAGTCATTTCTTTGGAAGCGAATTTTTTGTGCTCTGAGGTGATTTCGTTGCAAGCGAATTTTTTGTGTTCTAGCATGATTTCGTTAGAAGCGAATTTTTTTTGGGTTCTGGGGTGATTTCGATGGAAGGAAATTTTTTCTGTTCTGTGGTAATTTTGTTGGACGTGAATTTTTTGTGTTCTCAGGTCATTTCGTTGAAAGGGAATTTTTTGTTTTCTAGGGTGATTTAGTTGGAAGCGAATTTTTTTGTGCTCTGGGATGATTTCTTTGGAAGCAAATACTTGTATTCTCAGGAGAATTCGTTGGAAGCGAATTTCTTGTGTTCTGGGGTAATATTGTTGGAAGAGAATTTTTTGTGTTCTCCGGACTTTTCGATGGAAGCAAATTTTTGAAGTAGGGGGTCATTTCATTGTAAGCGTGTTTTCTGTGTTCTGGAGTCATTTCGTTGGAAGCGGATTTTTTGTGCTCTGGGGTGATTTCGTGGGAAGCGAATATTTGTGATCTCAGGAGATTTCATTGAAAAAGAATTTTTTGTCTTCTGGGGTAATATCATTAGAAGAGAATTTTTTGATTTCTCCGGTCTTTTTGATGGAAGCAAATTTTTGAAGTAGGGGGTCATTTCGTTGGAAGCATGTTTTCTGTGCTCTGGAGTCATTTCGTTGGAAGCGAATTTTTAGTGTTCTGGGGTGATTTCGTTGAAAACTGATTTTTTGTGTTCTAGCATGATTTCGTTGGAAGCGAATTTTTTGTACTCTGGGGTGATTTTGTTGGAAGCGAATATTTGTGTTCTCAGGAGATTTCGTTGCAAGCAAATTTTTTGTGTTCTCGGGTGATTTCGTTGAAAGGGAATTTTTGTGTTCTAGGGTGATTTCTTTGGAAGAGAAGTTTTTGTGCTCTGGGATGATATCTTTGGAAGCGAATATTTGTGTTCTCAGGAGATTTCCTTGGAAAAGAATTTTTGTCTTCTGGGGTAATATCGTTGGAAGAGAATTTTTTGTGTTCTCCGGTTTTTTCGATGGAAGAAAATTTTTGAAGTAGGGGGTCATTTCGTTGGAAGCATATTTTCTGTGCTCTGGAGTCATTTCGTTGGAAGCGAATTTTTTGTGCTGTGGCGTGATTTCGTTGGAAGCGAATTTTTTGTGTTCTCGGGTGATTTCGTTTGAAGCGAGTTTTTTATGTTCTAGGGTGATTTTGTTGCAAGCAAATTTTTTGTGTTCTGGGGTAATTTCTTTGGAAGCGAATTTGTTGTGTTCTCGGGTGATTTCGTTGAAAGCAAATTTTTTATGTTCTAGGGTGATTCCGTTGGAAGCGAAATTTTTGTGCTGTGGGGTAATTTGTTTGGAAGCGAATTTTTTGTCTTCTGTGGTGAATTCAATAGAAGCGAATTTTCTGTGTTCTCGGGTGATTTCGTTGGAAGCGTGTTTTCTGTGCTCTGGAGTCATTTCGTTGGAAGCGAATTTTTTGTGTTCTTGGGTGATTTCGTTTGAAGTGAGTTTTTTATGTTCTAGGGTGATTCCGTTGGAAGCGATTTTTTTGTGCTCTGGGGTGATTTGTTTGGAAGCGAATTTTTTGTCTTCTGTGGTGATTTCAATAGAAGCGAATTTTCTGTGTTCTCGGGTGATTTCGTTGGAAGCGTGTTTTCTGTGCTCTGGAGTCATTTCGTTGGAAGCGAATTTTTTGTGCTCTGGGATGATATCTTTGGAAGCGAATATTTGTGTTCTCAGGAGATTTCGTTGGAAAAGAATTTTTTGTCTTCTGGGGTAATGTCGTTGGAAGAAAATTTTTTGTGTTCTCCGGTTTTTTCGATGGAAGCAAATTTTGGAAGTAGGGGGTCATTTCGTTGGAAGCATGTTTTCTGTGCTATGGAATCATTTCGTTGGAAGCGAATTTTTTTGTGTTCTGAGGTGATTTTGTTGGAAGCGAATTTTTTGTCTTCTGGGGTGATTTCGTTGAAAGCAAATATTTGTGTTCTCAGGAGATTTCTTTGCAAGCGAATTTTTTGTGTTTTGTGGTAATTTCGTTGAAAGCGAATTTTTGTGTTCTCGTGTGAATTCGTTGAAAGGGAATTTTTGCGTTCTAGGGTGATTTCGTTGGAAGCGAATTTTTTGTGCTCTGCGATGATTTCGTTGGAAGCGAATTTTTTGTGATCTCGGGTGATTTCGTTGGAAGGGAATTTTTGCGTTATAGGGTGATTTCGTTGGAAGCGAATTTTTTGTGCTCTGGGATGATTTCTTTGGAAGCGAATTTTTTGTGATCTCGTGTGAATTCGTTGAAAGGGAATTTTTGCGTTCTAGGGTGATTTCTTTGGAATCGAACTTTTTGTGAACTGGGATGATATCGTTGGAAGCGAATATATGTGTTCTCAGGAGATTTCGGTGGTAAAGAGTTTTTCTGTTCTCCGGTTTTACGATAGAAGCAAATTTTTGAAGTAGGGGGTCATTTCGTTGGAAGCGTGTTTTCAGTGTTCTGGAGTCATTTCGTTGGAAGCGAATTTTTTTGTTCTCGGGTGATTTCTTTGAAAGGGAATTTTGGTTTTCTGAAGTGATTTCGTTGGAAGCGAATTTTTTCTGCTCTGGGATGATATCTTTGGAAGCGAATATTTTTGTTCTCGGGAGATTTCGTTGCAAAAGAATTTTTTGTCTTCTGGGGTAATGTCGTTGTAAGAGAATTTTTTGTGTTCTCCGGTTTTTTCGATGGAAACAAATTTTTGAAGTAGGGGTTCTCTTCGTTGGAAGCGTGTTTTCTGTGCCCTGGAGTCATTTCGTTGGAAGCGAATTTTGTGTGCTCTGGGGTGAATTCGTTGGAAGTGAATTTTTTGTTTTCTCAGGTGATTTTTTTGAAAGGGAATTTTTTTGTTCTAGGGTGATTTCGTTGGAATCGAATTTTTTGTGCTCTGGGATGATATCTTTGGAAGCGAATATATGTGTTCTCAGGAGATTTCGTTGGAAAAAATTTTTTGTCTTCTAGGGTAATATTTTTGGAAGAGAATTTTTGTGTTCTCCATTTTTTTCGATGGAAGCATATTTTTGAAGTAGGGGTTCATTTCGTTGGAAGTGAATTTTTTTGTGCTCTGGGGTGATTTCGTTGGAAGCGAATATTTGTGTTCTCAGGAGATTTCGTTCAAAGCGAATTTTTTGTGTTCTGGGGTGATTTCCTTGAAAGGGAATTTTTGCGTATAGGGTGATTTCGTTGGAAGCGAATTTTTTGTGTTATGGGATGATATCTTTGGAAGCGAATATTTGTGTTCTCAGGAGATTTCGTTACAAGCAATTTTTTGTGTTCTGGGGTGAATTCGTTGGAAGCGATTTTTTTGTGTTCTCGGGTGATTTCCTTGAAAGGGAATTTTTGCGTTCTAGGGTGATTTCTTTGGAAGCGATTTTTTGTGCTCTGGGATGATATCTTTGGAAGCGAATATTTGTGTTCTCAGGAGATTTCGTTGGAAAAGAAATTTTTTTCTTCGGGGGTAATATCGTTGGAAGCGAATTTTTTGTGTTCCCGGGTGATTTCGATGGAAGCAAATTTTTGAAGTAGGGTTTCATTTCGTTGGAAGCATGTTTTCTGTGCTCTGGAGTCATTTCGTTGGAAGTGAATTTTTTGTGTTCTGGGGTGATTTCGTTGGAAGCGAATTTTTTGTCTTCTGGGGTAATTTCGTTTGAAGCGAATTTTTTGTGTTCTCGGGTGATTTCTTTGAAAACTAATTTTTTGTGTTCTAGCATGATTTCACTGGAAGCGATTTTTTTGTGTTCTGGGGTGATTTCGAAGGAAGGAAATTTTTTCTGTTCTGTGGTAATTTCTTTGGACGTGAATTTTTTGTGTTCTCGGGAGAATTCGTTGAATGGGAAATTTTTGTGTTCTAGGGTGATTTTGTTGGAAGTGAATTTTTTGTGCTCTGGGATGATTTTTGGACGCAAACATTTGTGTTCTCAAGAGATTTTTTTGGAAATGAATTTTTTGTGTTATAGGGCAATATTGTTGGAAGAGAATTTTTTGTGTTCTCCGGACTTTCGATGGTAGCAAATTTTTGATGTAGGGGGTCATTTCGTTGGAAGCATGTTTTCTGTGCTCTGGAGTCATTTTGTTGGAAGCAAATTTTTTTTGCTCTGTGGTGATTTTGTTGGAAGCGAATATTTGTGTTCTCAGGAGATTTCGTTGCAAACAAATTTTTTGTGTTCTGGGTTGATTTCGTTGAAAACTAATTTTTTGTGTTCTAGCATGATTTCGTTGGAAGCAAATTTTTTGTATTCTGGGGTGATTTCGAAGGAAGGAAATTTTTTCTGTTTTGTGGTAATTTCGTAGGACGTGAATTTTTTGTGTTCTCGGGAGATTTCGTTGAAAGGGAATTTTTTGTGCTCTGGGATGATCTCTTTGGAAGTAAATATTTGTGTTCTCAGGAGATTTCTTTGGAAAAGAATTTTTGTATTCTGGGGTAAAATCGTTGGAAGAGAATTTTTTGACTTCTCCGGTTTTTTCGATGGAAGCAAATTTTTGAAGTAGGGGATCATTTCTTTGGAAGCATGTTTTCTGTGCTCTGGAGTCATTTTGTTGGAAGCAAATTTTTTTTGCTCTGTGGTGATTTTGTTGGAAGCGAATATTTGTGTTCTCAGGAGATTTCGTTGCAAACAAATTTTTTGTGTTCTGGGTTGATTTCGTTGAAAACTAATTTTTTGTGTTCTAGCATGATTTCGTTGGAAGCAAATTTTTTGTATTCTGGGGTGATTTCGAAGGAAGGAAATTTTTTCTGTTTTGTGGTAATTTTGTAGGACGTGAATTTTTTGTGTTCTCGGGAGATTTCGTTGAAAGGGAATTTTTTGTGCTCTGGGATGATCTCTTTGGAAGTAAATATTTGTGTTCTCAGGAGATTTCTTTGGAAAAGAATTTTTGTATTCTGGGGTAAAATCGTTGGAAGAGAATTTTTTGACTTCTCCGGTTTTTTCGATGGAAGCAAATTTTTGAAGTAGGGGATCATTTCTTTGGAAGCATGTTTTCTGTGCTCTGGAGTCATTTCATTGGAAGTGAATTTTTTGTGTTCTGAGATGATTTCGTTGGAAGCGAATTTTTTTGTCTTCTGGGGTAATTTCGTTGGAAGCGAATTTTTTGTGTTCTTGGGTGATTTCGTTGAAAACTGATTTTTTGTGTTCTAGCATGATTTCCTTGGAAGCGAATTTTTTGTGTTCTGGGGTGATTTCGATGGAAGGAAATTTTTTCTGTTCTGTGATAATTTCGTTGGACGTGAATTTTTTGTGTTCTTGGGAGATTTCGTTGAACGGGAATTTTTTGTGTTCTAGGGTGATTTCTTTGGAAGCAAATTTTTTTGTGCTCTAGGATGATTTTTTGGAAGCAAACATATGTATTCTCAGGAGATTTCATTGGAAGAGAATTTTTTGTGTTCTGGGGTAATATTGTTGGAAGAGAATTTTTTGTGTTCTCCGGACTTTTGGATGGAAGCAAATTTTTGAAATAGTGGGTCATTTCGTTGGTAGCGTGTTTTCTGTGCTCTGGAGTCATTTCGTTGCAAGCGATTTTTTTGTGTTCTGGGGTGATTTGTTTGGAAGCGATTTTTTGTCTTCTGTGGTGATTTCAATAGAAGCAAATTTTCTGTGTTCTCGGGTGATTTCGTTGGAAGCGTGTTTTCTGTGCTCTGGAGTCATTTCGTTGGAAGCGAATTTTTTGTACTCTGGGGTGATTTTGTTGGAAGCGAATATTTGTGTTCTCAGGAGATTTCGTTGCAAGCAAATTTTTTGTGTTCTCGGGTGATTTCGTTGAAAGGGAATTTTTGTGTTCTAGGGTGATTTCTTTGGAAGAGAAGTTTTTGTGCTCTGGGATGATATCTTTGGAAGCGAATATTTGTGTTCTCAGGAGATTTCTTTGGAAAAGAATTTTTTGTCTTCTGGGGTAATATCGTTGGAAGAGAATTTTTTGTGTTCTCCGGTTTTTTCGATGGAAGCAAATTTTTGAAGTAGGGAGTCATTTCGTTGGAAGCGTGTTTTCTGTGCTCTGGAGTCATTTCTTTGGAAGCGAATTTTTTTGTGTTCTGGGTTGATTTCGTTGGAAGCGAATTTTTTGTGTTCTCGGGTGATTTCGTTGGAAGCAAATTTTTTGTGTTCTCAGGAGATTTCGTTGCAAGCGAATTTTTTGTGTTTTGTGGTAATTTCGTTGAAAGCAAATTTTTGTGTTCTCGTGTGAATTCGTTGAAAGGGAATTTTTGCGTGCTAGGGTGATTTCGTTGGAAGCGAATTTTTTGTGCTCTGCGATGATTTCGTTGGAAGCGAATTTTTTGTGATCTCGGGTGATTTCTTTGAAAGGGAATTTTTGTGTTCTAGGGTGATTTCATTGGAATCGAATTTTTTGTGCTCTGGGATGATATATTTGGAAGCGAATATTTGTGTTCTCAGGAGATTTTGTTGGAAAGGAATTTTTTCTCTTCGGGGTAATATCGTTAGAAGAGAATTTTTTGTGGTCTCCGGTCTTTTCGATGGAAGCAAATTTTTGAAGTATGGGGTCATTTCGTTGGAAGCGTATTTTCTGTGCTCTGGAGTCATTTCGTTGGAAGCGAATTTTTTGTGTTCTGGGGTGATTTCTTTGGAAGCGAATTTTTGCGTTCTCGGGTGAGTTCGATGGAAGCAAATTTTTGAAGTATGGGATCATTTCGTTGGAAGCGAATTATTTGTGTTCTGGGGTGATTGCGTTGAAAGGGAATTTTTGTGTTCTAGGGTGATTTCGTTGAAAGCGAATTTTTTGTGCTCTGTGGTGGTATCTTTGGAAGCGAATATTTGTGTTCCCAGGAGATTTCGTTGGAAAAGAATTTTTGTCTTCTGGGGTAA
This sequence comes from Meriones unguiculatus, assembly GCF_030254825.1. Taxonomy (NCBI): domain Eukaryota; kingdom Metazoa; phylum Chordata; class Mammalia; order Rodentia; family Muridae; genus Meriones; species Meriones unguiculatus. The sequence continues at coordinate 65,140,618 of NC_083353.1, forward strand.
TATCGTTGGAAGAGAATTTTTTGTGTTCTCCGGTTTTTTCGATGGAAGCAAATTTTTGAAGTAGGGGGTCATTTCGTTCGAAGCATATTTTCTCTGCTCTGGAGTCATTTCGTTGGAAGCGAATTTTTTGTGCTGTGGCGTGATTTCGTTGGAAGCGAATTTTTTGTGTTCTCGGGTTATTTCGTTTGAAGCGAGTTTTTTATGTTCTAGGGTGATTTCGTTGCAAGCAAATTTTTTGTGTTCTGGGGTAATTTCTTTGGAAGCGAATTTGTTGTGTTCTCGGGTGATTTCGTTGAAAGCAAATTTTTTATGTTCTAGGGTGATTCCGTTGGAAGAGAATTTTTTGTGCTCTGGGGTAATTTGTTTGGAAGCGAATTTTTTGTCTTCTGTGGTGATTTCAATAGAAGCGAATTTTCTGTGTTAACGGGTGATTTCGATGGAAGCGTGTTTTCTGTGCTCTGGAGTCATTTCGTTGGAAGCGAATTTTTTGTGTTCTTGGGTGATTTCGTTTGAAGCGAGTTTTTTATGTTCTAGGGTGATTCCGTTGGAAGCGATTTTTTTGTGCTCTGGGGTGATTTGTTTGGAAGCGAATTTTTTGTCTTCTGTGGTGATTTCAGTAGAAGCGAATTTTCTGTGTTCTCGGGTGATTTCGTTGGAAGCGTGTTTTCTGTGCTCTGGATTCATTTCGTTGGAAGCGAATTTTTTGTGGTCTGGGATGATATCATTTGAAGCGAATATTTGTGTTCTCAGGAGATTTCGTTGGAAAAGAATTTTTTGTCTTCTGGGGTAATGTCGTTGGAAGAAAATTTTTTTGTGTTCTCCGGTTTTTTCGATGGAAGCAAATTTTGGAAGTAGGGGGTCATTTCGTTGGAAGCATGTTTTCTGTGCTATGGAATCATTTCATTGGAAGCGAATTTTTTGTGCTCTTGGGTGATTTCGTTGAAAGCGAATATTTGTGTTCTCAGGAGATTTCGTTGCAAGCGAATTTTTTGTGTTTTGTGGTAATTTCGTTGAAAGCGAATTTTTGTGTTCTCGTTTGAATACGTTGAAAGGGAATTTTTGCGTTCTAGGGTGATTTCGTTGGAAGCGAATTTTTGTGCTCTGGGATGATTTCGTTGGAAGCGAATTTTTTGTGATCTCGGGTGAATTCATTGAAAGGGAATTTTTGTGATCTAGGGTGATTTCGTTGGAAGGGAATTTTTTTGTTCTAGGGTGATTTCTTTGGAATCGAATTTTTTGTGCTCTGGGATGATATCGTTGGAAGCGAATATATGTGTCCTCAGGAGATTTCGTTGGAAAAATTTTTTTGTCTTCTGGGGTAATATTGTTGGAAGAGAATTATTTGTGTTCTCCAGTCTTCTCGACGGAAGCAAATTTTTGAAGTAGGGAGTCATTTCGTTGGAAGCGTGTTTTCTGTGCTCTGGAGTCATTTCGTTGGAAGCAAATTTTTTGTGCTGTCGGGTGATTTTGTTGGAAGCGAATTTTTTGTGTTCTCAGGTGATTTCGTTGGAAGCGAATTTTTTGTGTTCTAGGGTGATTTCGTTGGAAGGGAATTTTTTTGTTCTAGGGTGATTTCTTTGGAATCGAATTTTTTGTGCTCTGGGATGATATATTTGGAAGCGAATATTTGTGTTCTCAGGAGATTTCATTGGAAAAGAATTTTTTCTCTTCTGGGGTAATATTGTTAGAAGAGAATTTTTTGTGTTCTCCGGTCTTTTCGATGGAAGCAAATTTTTAAAGTATGGGGTCATGTCGTTGGAAGCATGTTTTCTGTGCTCTGGAGTCATTTCATTGGAAGCGAATTTTTTGTGTTCTGGGGTGATTTCGTTGGAAGCGAATTTTTGTGTTCTCAGGTGATTTCGATGGAAGCAAATTTTTGAAGTATGGGATCATTTCGTTGGAAGCGAATTTTTTATGTTCTGAGGTGATTTCGTTGGAAGCGAATTTTTTGTGTTCTCGGGTGATTGCGTTGAAAGGGTAATTTTTGTGTTCTAGGGTGATTTCGTTGGAAGGGAATTTTTGTGTTCTGGGGTAATTTCGTTGGAAGCGAATTTTTGTGTTCTCGTGTGATTTCGTTGAAAGGGAATTTTTGTGCTCTAGGGTGATTTCGTTGGAAGGGAATTTTTTGAGCTCTGAGATGATATCTTTGGAAGTGAATATTTGTATTCTCAGGAGATTTCGTGGGAAAAGAATTTTTGTCTTCTGGGTTAATATCGTTGGAAGAGAATTTTTTGAGTTCTCCGGTTTTTTCGATGGAAGCAAATTTTTGAAGTAGGGGGTCATTTCGTTGGAAGCATATTTTCTGTGCTCTGAGGTGATTTCGGTAGAAGCGAATATTTGTTTTTCTCAGGAGATTTTTTTGAAAGGGAATTTTTTTGTTCTAGGGTGATTTCTTTGGAATCGAATTTTTTGTGCTCTGGGATGATATCGTTGGAAGCGAATATATGTGTTCTCAGGAGATTTCGTTGGAAAAAATTTTTTGTCTTCTAGGGTAATATTGTTGGAAGAGAATTTTTTGTGTTCTCCGTTTTTTTCGATGGAAGGAAATTATTGAAGTAGGGGGTCATTTCTTTGGAAGCGAATTTTTTTGTGCTTTGGGGTGATTTCGTTGGAAGCGAATATTTGTGTTCTCAGGAGATTTCGTTGCAAGCGAAGTTTTTGTGTTCTGGGGTGATTTCGTTGGAAGCGAATTTTTTGTGTTCTCGGGTGATTTCCTTGAAAGGGAATTTTTGCGTACTAGGGTGTTTTCGTTGGAAGCGAATTTTTTGTGTTCTGGGATGATATCTTTGGAAGCGAATATTTGTGTTCTCAGGAGATTTCGTTGCAAGCGATTTTATTGTGTTCTGGGGTAATTTCATTGGAAGCGAATTTTTTGTGTTCTTGCTTGATTTCGTTGAAAGGGAATTTTTGTGTTCTGGGGTGATTTCGTTGGAAGCGAATTTTTTGTGCTCTGGGATGGTATCTTTGGAAGTGAATATTTGTGTTCTCAGGAGATTTCGTTGGAAAAGAAATTTTTGTCTTCGGGGGTAATTTCGTTGGAAGTGAATTTTTTGTGTTCTTGGGTGATTTCGATGGAAGCAAATTTTTGAAGTATGGGATGATTTCATTGGAGGCGTGTTTTCTGTGCTTTGGAATCATTTCATTGGAAGCGAAATTTTTGTGTTTTGGGTGATTTCGTTGGAAGCGAATTTTTTGTGTTTTCGGGTGATTTCGTTTGAAGCGAGTTTTTTATGGTCTAGGATGATTTCGTTGCAAGCAAATATTTTGTGTTCTGGGGTAATTTCTTTCGAAGCGAATTTGTTGTGTTCTCGGGTGATTTCATTGAAAGCAAATTTTTTATGTTCTAGGGTGATTATGTTGGAAGGGAATTTTTTGTGCTCTGGGATGATATCTTTGGAAGCGAATATTTGTGTTCTCAGGAGATTTCGTTGGAAAAGAAATTTTTGTCTTCGGGGGTAATTTCGTTGGAAGCGAATTTTTTGTATTCTCAGGTGACTTTGATGGAAGGAAATTTTTGAAGTGTGGGATCATTTCGTTGGATGCAGGTTTTCTGTGCTCTGGAGTCATTTCGTTGGAAGCGAATTTTTTGTGCTCTGGGGTGATTTCGTTGGAAGCGAATTTTTTGAATTTTTGGGTAATTTCGTTGGAAGCGAATTTTTTGTGTTCTCAGGCGATTTCGATTGAAATAAATTTTTGAATAGGGGGTCATTTCGTTGGAAGCTTGTTTTCTGTGCCCTGGATTCATTTCGTTGGAAACGAGTATTTTGTGCTCTAGGATGATATCGTTGGAAGCGAATATATGTGTTCTCAGGAGATTTCGTTGGAAAAAATTTTTTGTCTTCTAGGGTAATATTGTTGGAAGAGAATTTTTTTTGTTCGCCGGTTTTTTCGATGTAAGCAAATTTTGGAAGTAGGGGGTCATTTCGTTGGAAGCGTGTTTTCTGTGCTCTGGAATCATTTCGTTGGTAGCGAATTTTTTGTGCTCTGGGGTGATTTCGTTGGAAACGAGTTTTTTGTGTTCTCGGATGATTTCTTTGAAAGGGAATTTTTGTGTTCTAGGGTGATTTCGTTGGAAGGGAATTTTTTGCGCTCTGGGATGATATCTTTGGAAGCAAATATTTGTGTTCTCAGGAGATTTCGTGGGAAAAGAATTTTTGTGTTCTGGGGTAATATCGTTGGAAGAGAATTTTTTGTGTTCTCCGGTTTTTTCGATGGAAGCAAATTTTTGAAGTAGGGGATCATTTCGTTGGAAGCATATTTTCTGTGCTCTGGAGTCATTTCGTTGGAAGCGAATTTGTTGTGTTCTCGGGTGATTTCGTTAAAAGCAAATTTTTTCTGTTCTTGGGTGATTTCGTTGGAAGCGTTTTTTCTGTGCTCTGGAGTCATTTCGTTGGAAGCGAATTTTTTGTGCTCTGGGGTGATTTCGTTGGAAGCGAATATTTGTGTTCTCAGGAGATTTCGTTGCAAGCGAATTTTTTGTGTTCTGGGGTTATTTCGTTGGAAGTGAATTTTTTGTGTTCTCGGGTCATTTCGTTGGAAGCGAATATTTGTTTTCTCAGGAGATTTCGTTGGAAAAGAAATTTTTGTCTTCTGGGGTAATTTCGTTGGAAGCGAATTTTTTGTGTTCTTGGGTGATTTCGATGGAAGCAAATTTTTGAAGTATGCGATCATTTCGTTAGAGGCGTCTTTTCTGTGCTTTGGAGTCATTTCATTGGAAGAAAAATTTTTGTGTTTTGGGTGAGTTCGTTGGAAGCGAATTTTTTGTGTTCTAGGTTGATTTCGTTGGAAGCAACTTTTTTGTGCTCTGGGGTGATTTGTTTGGAAGCAATTTTTTTGTCTTCTGTGGTGATTTCAATAGAAGCGAATTTTCTGTGTTCTCGGGTGATTTCGTTGGAAGTGTGTTTTCTGTGCTCTGGAGTCATTTAGTTGGAAGCGAATTTTTTGTACTCTGGGGTGATTTCGTTGGAAGCGAATATTTGTGTTCTCAGGAGATTTCGTTGCAAGCGAATTTTTTGTGTTCTCTGGTGATTTCGTTGAAAGGGAATTTTTGTGTTCTAGGGTGATTTCTTTGGAAGAGAAGTTTTTGTGCTCTGGGATGATATCTTTGTAAGCGAATATTTGTGTTCTCAGGAGATTTCGTTGGAAAAGAAATTTTTGTCTTCTGGGGTAATGTAGTTTGAAGAGAATTTTTTGTGTTCTCCGGTCTTTTCGATGGAAGCAAATTTTTGGAGTATGGGGTCATTTCGTTGGAAGCGTGTTTTCTGTGCTCTGGAGTCATTTCGTTGAAAGCAAATTTTTTGTGTGCTAGGGTGATTTCCTTCGAAGCGAATTTTTTGTGTTCTGGGGTAATTTCGTTGGAAGCGAATATTTGTGTTTGAAGTGAATTTTCATTTGAAGTGAATTTTTTGTGTTCTCGTGTGATTTCGATAGAAGCAAATTTTTGAAGTATGGGATCATGTCGCGTGCAATCCTTCGCCGATAAGGAAGACGCGGCAACCGAAGATTTGTCCAGCAGAATCTTTATTGTAGAGCTCTTGTAGGTAGATGGAGAAGGACCCCAAACCCCAAGCGCGCTCTGCTTAAATAGCCTGCAGGGCGGCGTGCTCGTCTGTGATTGGTGCTCCGCACAATACCCAATTAGCATGTGTTCTCTGATACTGAGAGCACTCAAATCCGTATTAGCATCATGTGGCGCATGCGCCGCTGTAAGGCGAGTTCTAGCAAGAAGAACCAGGAAGCAGGAAGCCAGCGCCATCTCGTAATGGCGAATGCGGCTCCCGATATCTCCCCCTTTCTTAAAAATTACAAGCAAAGCCAAACGGTACACTATGAGATTTCCGATCAGCTCACTGACTCAACAGTATAAGCGATCGAGGAGTTTACATAGTATAAGAGACCCTTTGCACCTTGAACCCCGTGCAATGGGAACCTGAGCCCTGGGAGATGCAAAGGTCTGTTCAGAACAGCATCCCGGTGCAATGGGAACCTGTGCCCGTCAGGAGTGCCATGAGTTCTGACAGTGTCTCAACGGCTAAGCATGTTTAACCAAACTTGAGGGGAAGATCCCTGTTCGACAGCCAGCATAGCCTGAACGATGGCCACATTTTTTGCATGTTGTTGTCTTTTGAATTTGCGCAGCAACCAAAAACAGAGGAGCAGTCCCGCAAACAAGGTTACTCCAAACATTCTCACCCCCACCCAATCTGAAGTAAGAAAAGGCAGAATGAATAGAATTAGTGGTCCTCCTCGCTGTCCTTGATTCTTCAGCCGTCACGAGCTTTCGCGTGAGGCACTCCGGTACCCAGAATGGATTGTTTTCTTCCTGTGGAAAAACACAGACAGCTCCCCTGGATCTTATTAAAATAGGATCCGGTCCTTTCAGCGAGTTAGAAGTCTTAACATTTTCTTTATCTTTACTCTGGCTCTTCTCCTCAAGCAGAGGCGCTGTCGCACCATACCCTGGCGCATAAGGCGGAGGAGGGTTTGGGCCATATATTTGGCCGCTTCCTCATCTAATTCTGCTTGTTCAGCAGGATCAAGCCCTGTTTCCTCCTCAGAGTCAGATGACTCTTGCTGATCCTCTCCTTTGGAGGACGTCTCCTCCTCGGAAGAGGATGATATTGTATAATTCTTAAACTCAGTGAGGAGAGGATACAATTTAGGGTCCTCCTCACCTTTACTTACCCCTTTCTCAGAGGCAGGCAACAGCTTTAAGTTTTTTGCTCGCTGTTCGAGCTCTTCTTCCTTCTTTGCAAGTTGCTTTGCCCTTTTTTCAAGTTCAGCTAGCTTATCTTTACCTTTTACTTTCTTTTTTATTGGCTTTCTTTTCTGCTTAGCCTTTTTTCCCTTTTCAGCTTCTGATAGACTATCCTGATGATCTGACAATGCCCGTTGGCCTTCCTTGATTTTTTCCTTACATCTTTCATCCTTAATGCAAGATTTTAACAGTTTGTATAGTGGCCACACCCCTGGTTTCAGGGTCCCCTGTTCTTTCTCTCGTATCAAATCTCCTCCTAACTTATCCCATGATCCCTTAGAAAGGGACCCAGAGACCACAAACCAGGGAGCTACTCGATCAACCTCCTTAAGAAAGTTCCGCAACACCCTGTCAGGGATTTTTAAGTCCTTTTGCCTAAGCAGCGCCTGCGCTGCTTCCAAGATCGGTTTAGTTGGTTGGTTACCCATCGCTCCTTTATCTACAGGAGAGAGCGCGGCGGCTCAGCTATCTACCTGAGTCTTATGGCCAATTATTCAAAATTGCAAAAAGGACAGATGTAAGTTTTATCCCGTTTTTCACAATTAAGACACAGACAACACAGTAAAACAAAAACAAAACTAACAACGAGAAACGGAATACACCAGACCACAGAAATCATACCTTGCTGAAAAGTGCTGCAGCTTTTCACTCTGCTGGCTTGAATCTTCCTCCGACGAGCAGTCGGGGGTCCTTCGAGTCGTTCCTCTGCCCGGGGTCGGCGGTTCCCGGGTTTCGGCACCACTTGTCACGTGCAATCCTTCGCCGATAAGGAAGACGCGGCAACCGAAGATTTGTCCAGCAGAATCTTTATTGTAGAGCTCTTGTAGGTAGATGGAGAAGGACCCCAAACCCCAAGCGCGCTCTGCTTAAATAGCCTGCAGGGCGGCGTGCTCGTCTGTGATTGGTGCTCCGCACAATACCCAATTAGCATGTGTTCTCTGACAGGGAGAGCACTCAAATCCATATTAGCATCATGTGGCGCATGCGCCGCTGTAAGGCGAGTTCTAGCAAGAAGAACCAGGAAGCAGGAAGCCAGCGCCATCTCGTAATGGCGAATGCGGCTCCCGACAGGATCATTTCGTTGGAGGCGTGTATTCTGTGCTCTGGAGTCATTTCGTTGGAAGCGAATTTTTTGTTTTCTGGGGTAATTTCGTTGGAAGCGAATTTTTTGTGTTCTCAGGTTTTTTCGATGGAAGTAAATTTTTGAAGTAGGGGGTCATTTCATTCGAATCGTGTTTTCTGTACTCTGGAGTCATTTCGTTGAAACGGAATTTTTTGTGCTCTGGGGTGATTTCGTTGGAAGCGAATTTTTTTGCGTTCTTAGGTGATTTCGTTGAAAGCTAATTTTTTGTGTTCTAGCGTGATTTTGTTGGAAGCGAATTTTTTGTGTTCTCGGGTGATTTCTTTGAAAGGGAATTTTTCTGTTCTAGGGTGATTTCGTTGGAAGCGAATTTTTTGTGCTCTGGGATGATATCTTTGGAAGCGAATATTTGTGTTCTCAGGAAATTTCATTGGAAAGAATTTTTTGTCTTCTGGGGTAATATCGTTGGAAGAGAATTTTTTGTGTTCTCCGGTATTTTCGATGAAAGCAAATTTTTGAGGTAGGGGGTCATTTCATTGGAAGCGTGTTTTCTGTGCTCTAGAGTCATTTCGTTGGAAGCGAATTTTTTGTGCTCAGGTGTGATTTTGTTGAAAGCGAATATTTGTGTTCTCAGGAGGTTTCGTTGCAAGCGAATTTTTTGTGTTCTTCGGTATTTTCGATGGAAGCAAATTTTTGAGGTAGGGGGTCATTTCATTGGAAGCGTGTTTTCTGTGTTCTAGAGTCATTTCGTTGGAAGCGAATTTTTTGTGCTCAGGTGTGATTTTGTTGAAAGCGAATATTTGTGTTCTCAGGAGATTTCGTTGCAAGCGAATTTTTTGTGTTCTGGGGTGATTTCGTTGGAAGCGAAATTTTTCTGTTCTCAGGTGATTTCGTTGAAAGGGAATTTTTGTGTTCTAGGGTGATTTTTTTGGAATCAATTTTTTTGTACTAGGGAATGATATATTTGGAAGTGAATATTTGTGTTCTCAGGAGATTTCGTTGGAAAAGAATTTTTTGTCTTCTGGGGTAATATTGTTGGAAGAAAATTTTTTGTGATCTCCGGTCTTTTCGAAGGAAGCAAATTTTTGAAGTAGGGGGTCATTTCTTTGGAAGCGTGTTTTCTGTGCTCTGGAGTCATTTCGTTGGAAGGGTATTTTTTTCGCTCTGGGGTGAATTTTTGGAAGGGAATTTTTTGCGCTCTGGGGTGATTTCGTTGGAAGCGAATTTTTTGTGTTCTTCGGTGATTTCGTTGAAAGCTAATTTTTTGTGTCTAGCGTGATTTCGTTGGAAGAGAATTTTTTGAGTTCTCGGGTGATTTCGATGGAAGCAAATTTTTTCTATTCTGTGCTAATTTCGTTGAAAGCCAATATTCTCTGTTCTCGGGTGATTTCTTGGAAAGGGAATTTTTGTGTTCTAGGGTGATTTCATTTTAATCGAATTTTTTGTGCTCTGGGATGATATCTTTGGAAGCGAATATTTGTGTTCTCAGGAGATTTCGTTGCAAGCGAATTTTTTGTGTTCAGGGGTAATTTCGTTGAGAGAGAATTTTTTGTGTTCTCAGGTGATCTCGATGGAAACAAATTTTTGAAGTAGGGGGTCATTTCTTTGGAAGCATGTTTTCTGCTCTCTGGAGTCATTTCGTTGGAAGCGAATTTTTTGTGCTCTGGGGTGATTTTGTTGGAAGAAAATTTTTTGTGTTGTCGGGTGATTTCGTTGAAAGGGAATTTTTGTGTTCTAGGGTGATTTCATTGGAAGCAAATTTATTGTGCTCTGGGATGATATCTTTGGAAGCGAATATTTGTGTTCTCAGGAGATTTCATTGTAAAAGAATTTTTTGTCTTCTGGGGTAATATCGTTGGAAGAGAATTTTTTGTGTTCTCCAGTCTTTTCGATGGAAGGAAATTTTTGAAGTAGTGGGTCACTTCGTATGAAGCGTGTTTTCTATGCTCTGGTGTCATTTCTTTCGAAGCGAATTTTTTGTGTTTTGGGGTGATTTCGATGGAAGCAAATTTTTTTTTCTGTGGTAATTTCGTTTTACGTGAATTTTTTGTGTTCTGGGGTGATTTAGTTGAAAGGGAATTTTTTGTGTTCCAGGGTGATTTTGTTGGAAACGAATTTTTTTGTGCTTTGGGATGATTTCTTTGGAAGCGAATATTTGTGTTATCAGGAGATTTCATTGGAAGCGAATTTTTGGTGTTCTTGGGTAATTTCAATGGAAGCGAATTTTTTGTGTTCTGGGGTGATTTCTTTGGAAGCGAATATTTGTGTTCTCAGAAGATTTATTTGCAAGCGAATTTTTTGTGATTTGGGGGAATTACGTTGGAAGTGAATTGTTAGTGTTCTCGGGATATTTCGATGGAAGCAAATTTTTGAAGTAGGAGGTCATTTTGTTGGAATCATGTTTTCTGTGCTCTGGAGTCATTTCGTTGGAAGGGAATTTTTTGCGCTCTGGGGTGATTTTGTTGGAAGCGAATTTTTTGTTTTCTCGGGTAATTTCGTTGAAAGATAATTTTATGTCCTCTGGGATGATATTTTGGAAGCGAATATTTGTGTACTTAGGAGATTTTTTTGGAAAAGAAATTTTTGTCTTCTGGGGTAATTTCGTTTGAAGTGAATTTTTTGTGTTCTCGGGTGATTTCGTTGAAAGGGAATTTTTGTGTTCTAGGGTGATTTTTTTGGAAGCAAATTTTTTGTACTAGGGAATGATATATTTTGAAGCGAATATTTGTGTTCTCAGGAGATTTCGTTGGAAAAGAATTTTTTGTCTTCTGGGGTAATATCGTTGGAAGAAAATTTTTTGTGATCTCCGGTCTTTTCGAAGGAAGCAAATTTTTGAAGTAGGGGGTCATTTCTTTGGAAGCATGATTTCTGTGCTCTGGAGTCATTTCGTTGGAAGGGAATTTTTTGTGCTCTGGGGTGATTTCGTTGGAAGCAAATTTTTTGTATTTTCGGATGATTTCGTTGAAAGGGAATTTTTGTGTTCTAGGGTGAATTTGTTGGAAGCAAATTTATTGTGCTCTGGGATGATATCTTTGGAAGCAAATATTTGTGCTCTGGGATGATTTCATTGAAAGCCAATATTTGTGTTCTCAGGAGATTTCGTTGCAAGTGAATTTTTTGTGTTCTGGGTTGATTTCCTTCGAAGCAAAATTTTTGTGTTCTCGGGTGATTTCGTTGAAAGGGAATTTTTGTGTTCTTGGGTGATTTTGTTGGAAGCAAATTTTTTGTGCTCTGGGATGATATCTTTGGAAGCGAATATTTGTGTTCTCAGGTGATTTCGTTTAAAATTAATTTTTTGTTTTCTAGCGCGATTGCATTGGAAGCGAATTTTTTGTGCTCTGTGGTGATTTCGTTGGAAGCAAAATTTTTGTGTTCTCTGGAGATTTCGTTGCAAGCGAATTTTTTGTGTTCTGGGTTGATTTCGTTGGAAGCGAATTTTTTGTGTTCTCGGGTGATTTCCTTGAAAGGGAATTTTTGTGTTCTAGGGTGATTTCGTTGGAAGCGAATTTTTTGCACTCTGGGATGATATCTTTGGAAGCTAATATTTGTGTTTTCTGGAGATTACGTTGGAAAGGAATTTTTTGTCTTCTGGGGTAATATTATTGGAAGATTTTTTTGTGTTCTCCGGTTTTTTCGATGGAAGCAAATTTTTGAAGTAGGGGGTCATTTCTTTGGAAGCGTGTTTTCTGTGATCTAGAGTCATTTTGTGGGAAGTGAATTTTCTGTGCTCTGGGTTGATTTCGTTGGAAGCGAATATATGTATTCTCAGGAGATTTCGTTGCAAGCGAATTTTTTTTGTTCTAGGGTGATGTCGTAGGAAGCGAATTTTTTTGTGGTCTGGGATGATATCTTTGGAAGCGAATATTTGTGTTCTCAGGAGATTTCGTTGGAAAAGAATTTTTTGTCTTCTGGGGTAATATCTTTGGAAGAGAATTTTTTGTGTTCTCCAGTGTTTTCTATGGAAGCAAATTTTTGAAGTAGGGGGTCATTTCGTTGGAAGCGTGTTTTCTGTGCTCTGGAGTCATTTCTATGGAAGCGAATTTTTTGTGTTCTGGGGTGATTTGGTTGGAAGTGAATATATGTGTTCTCAGAAGATTTCGTTGCAAGCGAATTTTTTGTGTTCTGGCGTCCTCACGTTGGAAGCGTGTTTTCTGTGCTTTGGAGTAATTTCATTGGAAGCGAATATTTTGTGCTCTGTCTTGATTCCATTGAAAGCGAATTTTTTGTGATCTCAGGTGATTTCGATGGAAGCAAATTTTTTCTGTTCTGTGGTAATTTCGTTGGACGTGAATTTTTTGTGTTCTCGGGTGATTTCATGAAAGGGAATTTTTTGTGTTCTGGTGTGATTTGGTTGGAAGCGAATTTTTTGTCTTCTGTGGTGATTTCGATGGAAGCGAAGTTTTTATGTTTTAGGGTGATTTCGTTGGAGGCGAATTTTTTGTGTTCAGGGGTCATTTCATTGGTAGCGTGCTTTCTGTGCTCTGGAGTCATATCTTTGAAAGCAAATTTTGTGCTCTGGGGTGATTTCGTTGGAAGGAAATTTTTTGTGTTCTCGGGGGATATTGTTGAAAGGGAATTTTTGTGTTCTAGGGTGATTTTGTTGGAAGCGATTCTTTTCTACTCTGTGATGATATCTTTGGAAACGAATATTTGTGTTCTCAGGAGATTTTGTTGGAAAAGAATTTTTTTGTCTTCTGGGGTAATATTGTTGGAAGATTTTTTTGTGTTCTCCGGTTTTTTCGATGGAAGCAAATTTTTGAAGTAGGGGGTCATTTCGTTGGAAGCGTGTTTTTCTGTGCTCCGGAGTCATTTCGTTGGAAGCGAATTTTTTATGCTCTGGGGTGATTTCGTTCGAAGCGAATTTTTTGTGCTCTGGGGTGATTTCGTTGGAGGCGAATTTTTTGTGTTCAGGGGTCATTTCATTGGAAGCGTCCTTTCTGTGCTCTGGGGTCATATCTTTGGAAGCGAATTTTTGTGCTCTGGGGTGATTTCGTTGGAAGCGAATTTTTTGTGTTCTGCGGTGATTTCGAAGGTAGCAAATTTTTGAAGTACGAGGTCATTTCGTTGGAAGCGTGTTTTCTATGATCTGGGGTAATTTCTTTGGAAGTGAATTTTTTGTGCTCTGGGGTGATTTCCTTGGAATCGAATATTTGTCTTCTCGGGAGATTTCATTACAAGCGAATTTTTTGTGTTCTTGGGTAATTTCGTTGGAAGCGAATTTTTTGTGTTCTCGTGTGATTTCGTTGAAAAGAATTTTTTATGTTCTAGGGTGATTTCGTTGGAAGCGAATTTTTTTGTGTTCTAGGGTCATTTCATTGGAAGCATGTTGTCTGTGCTGTGGAGTCATTTCATTGGAAGTGATTTTTTTTCGCTCTGGGGTGATTTCGTTGGAAGCCAATTTTTTTCTTCTCGGGTGATTTCTTTGAAAGCTAATTTTTTGTGTTCTACCGTTGTTTCGTTGGAAGCGAAGTTTTTGTGTTCTGGGTTGATTTCATTGGAAGCAAATTTTTTCTGTTCTGTGGGAATTTCATTGGACGTGTATTTTTTGTTTTCTTTGGTGATTTCTTTGAAAGGGAATTTTTTGTGTTCTAGGGTGATTTCCTTGGAAGTGAAGTTTTTTCTGCTCTGGGGTGATTTGGTTGGAAGCAAATTTTTTGTCTTCTGTGGTGATTTCGTTGGAAGCGAATTTTTTGTGCTCTGGGGTGATTTAGTTGGAAGCGAATTTTTTCTGTTCTCGGGTGATTTCGTTGCAAGGGAATTTTTGTGTTCTGGGGTAATTTCGTTGGAAGCATATTTTTGTGTTCTCCGGTTTTTTCGATGGAAGCGAATTTTTTAAGTAGGGGGTCATTTCGTTGGAAGTGTGTTTTCTGTGCTCTGGAGTTATTTCGTTGGAAGCGAATTTTTTGTGTTCTCGGGTGATTTCGATGGAAGCAAATTTTTGAAGTAAGGGTTCATTTCGTTGGAAGCATGTTTTCTGTGCTCTGGGGTGATTTCGTTGGAAGCGAATTTTTTGTGTTCTGCGGTGATTTCGAAGGTAGCAAATTTTTGAAGTACGAGGTCATTTCGTTGGAAGCGCGTTTTCTATGATCTGGGGTAATTTCTTTGGAAGTGAATTTTTTGTGCTCTGCGGTGATTTCCTTGGAATCGAATATTTGTCTTCTCGGGAGATTTCATTACAAGCGAATTTTTTGTGTTCTTGGGTAATTTCGTTGGAAGCGAATTTTTTGTGTTCTCGTGTGATTTCGTTGAAAAGAATTTTTTATGTTCTAGGGTGATTTCCTTGGAAGAGAATTTTTTTGTGTTCTAGGGTCATTTCATTGGAAGCATGTTGTCTGTGCTGTGGAGTCATTTCATTGGAAGTGATTTTTTTTTTGCTCTGGGGTGATTTCGTTGGAAGCCAATTTTTTGTCTTCTCGGGTGATTTCTTTGAAAGCTAATTTTTTGTGTTCTAGCGTTGTTTCGTTGGAAGCGAAGTTTTTGTGTTCTGGGTTGATTTCGTTGGAAGCAAATTTTTTCTGTTCTGTGGGAATTTCATTGGACGTGTATTTTTTGTTTTCTTTGGTGATTTCTTTGAAAGGGAATTTTTTGTGTTCTAGGGTGATTTCCTTGGAAGTGAAGTTTTTTCTGCTCTGGGGTGATTTGGTTGGAAGCAAATTTTTTGTCTTCTGTGGTGATTTCGTTGGAAGCGAATTTTTTGTGCTCTGGGGTGATTTAGTTGGAAGCGAATTTTTTCTGTTCTTGGGTGATTTCGTTGAAAGGGAATTTTTGTGTTCTGGGGTAATTTCGTTGGAAGCATATTTTTGTGTTCTCCGGTTTTTTCGATGGAAGCGAATTTTTTAAGTAGGGGGTCATTTTGTTGGAAGTGTGTTTTCTGTGCTCTGGAGTCATTTCGTTGGAAGCGAATTTTTTGTGTTCTCGGGTGATTTCGATGGAAACAAATTTTTGAAGTAAGGGTTCATTTCGTTGGAAGCATGTTTTCTGTGCTCTGGGGTAATTTCGTTGGAAGCTAATTTTTTGTGTTCTGGGGTGATTTCGTTGGAAGCGAATATTTGTGTTCTCAGAAAATTTCGTTGCAAGCAAATTTTTTGTGTTCTGGGGTTATTTCGTTGGAAGCAAATTTTTTATCTTCTCCGGTTTTTCGATGGAAGCAAGTTTTTGAAGTAGGGGGTCATTTCGTTGGAATCGTGTTTTCTGTGCTCTGGAGTCATTTCGTTGGAAGGGAATTTTTTGTGCTCTGGGGTGATTTCGTTGGAAGCCTATTTTTTGTGTTCTCGGGTGATTTCATTGAAAGCTAATTTTTATGTTCTGGCGTGATTTCATTAGAAGCGAATTTTTTGTGTTCTGGGGTGATTTCGATGGAAGCAAATTATTTCTGTTCTGTGGTAATTTCGTTGGACATGAATTTTTTGTGTTCTCGGGTGATTTTGTTGAAAGGGAATTTTTTGTGTTCTAGGTTGATTTCGTTGGAAGCGAATTTTTTTGTGCTCTGTGATGATTTCTTTGGAAGCAGATATTGTGTTCCCAGGAAATTTCATCGGAAGCGATTTTTTTGTGTTCTGGTGTAATTTCGTTGGAAGCGAAATTTTTGTGTTCTCGGATGATTTCGATGGAAGCAAATTTTTGAAATATGGGGTCATATCGTTGGAAGCATGTTTTCAGTGCTCTGGAGTCATTTCTTTGGAAGTGAATTTTTCGTACTCTAGGGTGATTTCGTTCGAAGTGAATTTTTTGTGCTCTGGAATGATATCTTTGGAAGCGAATATGTGTGGTCTCAGGAGATTTCGTTGGAAAAGAATTTTTTGTCTTCTGGGGTAATATCGTTGGAAGAGAATTTTTTGTGTTCTCAGTTGATTTCGATGGAAGCAAATTTTTGAAATAGGGGGTCATTTCTTTTGAACCTTGTTGTCTGTGCTCTGGAGTCATTTCGTTGGTAGTGAATTTTTTGTGTTCTCTGGTGATTTCGATGGAAGCAAATTTTTGAAGTATGAGATCATTTTGTTGAAAGCATGTTTTCTGTGCTCTGGAGTAATTTCGTTGGAAGCGAATTTTTTGTGTTCTGGGGTGATTTCGTTGGAAGCGAATATTTGTGTTCTCAGAAAAATTCGTTGAAACGAATTTTTTGTGTTCTGGGGTAATTTCGTTGGAAGCAAATTTTTTGTGCTCTGGGATGATATCTTTGGAAGCGAATGTTTGTGTTCTGATGTAATTACGTTAGAAGACAATGTTTTGTGTTTTGGGGTGATTTCGTTGGAAGCGTGTTTTCTGTGCTCTGGAGTCCTTTCGTTGGAAGCGAACATTTATGTTCTCAGGAGATTTCATTGCAAGCGAATTTTTTGTGCTCTGGGGTGATTTCATTGGAAGCGAATTTTTTGTGTTCTCGTGTGATTACATTGGGAACGAATATTTTGTACTCTGTGGTGACTACGATAGAAGCAAATTTTTTCTATCCTGGGGTAATTTCGTTGAAAGGGAATTTTTTGTGTTCTAGGATGATTTCGTTGATATCGAATTTTTTGTGCTTTAGGGTGATTTCGTTGCAAGCGAATTTTTTGTACTCTGGGGTGATTTCGTTGGAAGCAAATGTTTTCTGCTCTGGGATAATTTCGTTGGACGAGAATATTTTTAAGTATGGGGTGATTTCGTTAGAAGCGTGTTTTCTGTGCTCAGGAGTCATTTCGTTGGAAGTGAATGTTTTATGTTCTGGGGAGATTTCATTGGAAGCAAATTTTTTGTGTTCTCGGGTGATTTCGATGGAAGCAAATGTTTGAAGTAGGGGGTCATTTCGTTCGAAGCGTGTTTTCTAGCTATGGAGTCATTTCGTTCGAAGCAAATTTTTTGTGCTCTGGGGTGATTTCGTTGGAAGCTAATTTTTTGTGTTTTGGTGTAATTTCATTGGAAGCTAATTTTTTGTGTTCGCTGGTTGTTTCGATGGAAGAAAATTTTTCAAGTAGGGGGTCATTTCTTTGAAAGCATATTTTCTGTGCTCTGGAGTCTTTTCGTTGGATGTGAATTTTTGTGTTTTGCGTTGATTACGATGGAAGCGAAATTTTTGTTTTCTGGGGTCATTTCATTGGAAGCGTGCTTTCTGTGCTCTGGAGTCATTTCGTTGGATGCGAATTTTTTGTGTTCTAGGATGATTTCGTTGGAAGCGAATTTTTTGTGTTTTAGGGTGATTTCGTTGGAAGTGAAATTTTTGTTTTCTGGGGTCATTTCATTGGAAGCGTGTTTTCTGTGCTCTGGAGTCATTTCTTTCTAAGGGAATTTTTTATGTTCTCCGGTTTTTTTGATGGAAGCAAATTTTTGAATTAGGGGGTCGTTTCGTTGGAAGCGTGTTTTCTGTGATCTTGAGTCATTTCATTGGAAGCGAATTTTTTGTGTTCTGGGGTGATTTCGTTGGAAGCAAATATATGTGTTCTCAGAAGATTGCGTTGCAAGCGAATTTTTTGTGCTCTGGGGTGATTTCTTTGGAAGCGAATATTTGTGTTCTCAGGAGATTTCCTTCCAAGCAAATTTTTTGTGTTCTGGGGTAATTTCTTTGGAAGCGTATTTTTGTGTTCTCCGGTTTTTTCGATGAAAGCGAATTTTTGAAATAGGGGGTCATTTTGTTAGAAGCG
Source organism: Meriones unguiculatus (assembly GCF_030254825.1). Lineage (NCBI taxonomy): Eukaryota > Metazoa > Chordata > Mammalia > Rodentia > Muridae > Meriones > Meriones unguiculatus. Next base: position 65,158,070 of record NC_083353.1, read on the forward strand.
TGTTTTCTGTGCTCTGGAGTCATTTCGTTGGAAGCGAATTTTTTTGTTCTGGGGTGATTTCGTTGGAAGTGAATATTTGTGTTCTCAGAAAATTTCGTTGCAAGAGAATTTTTTGTGTTCTGGGGTAATTTCGGTGGAAGCGAATTTTTTATGTTCTCCGGTTTTTCGATGGAAGCGTGTTTTCTGTGCTCTGGAGTCATTTCGTTGGAAGCGAAATTTTTGTGTTCTGGGGTGATTTCAATGGAAGCCAATATTTGTGTTCTCGGGTGATTTTGTTGGAAGGGAATTTTTGTACTCTGGGGTGATTTCTTTGGAAGCAAATTTTTTGTGCTCTGGGATGATTTCTTTGAAAGCCAATATTTGTATTCTCAATAGATTTCTTTAGAAGTGAATTTTTTGTGTTCAGGGGTAATTTCGTTGGAAGCGAATTTTATGTGTTCTCTGGTCTTTTCGATGGAAGAAAATTTTTGAAGTCTGAGGTCATTTCTTTGGAAGTGAATTTTTTATGTTTTCGGGTGATTTCGATGGAAACAAATTTTTGTAGTATGGGGTCATTTCTTTGCAAGCGTGTTTTCTGTGCTCTGGAGTCACTTCGTTTGTGCTCTAGTGTGATTTCTTTGGAAGCGAATATTTGTGTTCTCCGAAGATTTGGTTGCAAGCGAATTTTTTGTTTTCTTGGGTAATTTCGTAGGAAGCGAATTTTTTGTGTTCTACTGTTTTTCGCTGGAAGAAAATTTTTGACGTAGGGGGTCATTTCGTTGGAAGAGAATTTTTTGTGCTCTGGGGTGATTTCGTTGGAATCGAATTTTTTGTATCCCCTGTTCATTTTGTTGAAAGCGAAGTTTTTATGTTCCAGGGTGATTTCGTTGTAAGCAATTTTTTTGTGCTCTGGGGTATTTGGTTGGAAGCGCATATTTTGTCTTCTCTGGTGATTTCGATTGAAGCGAATTTTTTATGTTATAGGGTTATTTTACGGGAAGCGAATTTTTTGTGCTTTGTGGTGATTACGTTGGAAGTGAATTTTTTTTTCTCGGGTGATTTCGTTGAAAGCGAATTTTTTGTGTTCGAGGTGATTTTGTTGGCAGTGAATTTTTTGTGTTCTGGGGTCATTTCTTTGGAAGCGTGTTTTCTGTGCTCTGGAGTCATTTCGTTGGAAGCTAATTTTTTGTGCTCTGTGGTGATTTCGTTGGAAGCGAATTTTTTTTGTTCTCGGGTGTTTTCATTGAAAGAGAATTTTTTGTGTTCTAGGGTGATTTCGTTGGAAGCGAATTTTTTGTGCAAAGGGTGATTTCTTTGGAAGCGAATATTTGTGTTCTCAGGAGATTTCGTTGGAAGCGAATTTTTTTTCTTCTGGGGTAATATCGTTGGAAGCGAATTTTTTGTGTTCTTGGGTATTTAGTTGGAAGCGAATTTTTTGTGCTGTCTGGTGATTTTGTTTGAAGCGAATTTTTTCTCTTCAGGGTTAATTTCGTTGGAAGCTAATTTTTTGTGTTCTGGTGTGATAACATTGGGAATGAATATTTCGTGCTCTGTGGTGACTACGATAGAAGCAAATTTTTTCTCTCCTGGGGTAATTTCGTTGAAAGGGAATTTCTTGTGCTCTAGGATGATTTCGTTGATATCGAATTTTTTGTGCTTTAGGGTGATTTTGTTGGAAGCGAATTTTTTGTGCTTTGGGGTGATTTCGTTGGAAGCAAATGTTTTCTGCTCTGGGATAATTTCGTTGGACGAGAATATTTTTAAGTATGGGGTGATTTCGTTAGAAGCATGTTTTCTGTGCTCAGGAGTCATTTCGTTGGAAGCGAATGTTTTATGTTCTGGGGTGATTTCGTTGGAAGCGAATTTTTTGTGTTCTCGGGTGATTTCGATGGAAGCAAATGTTTGAAGTAGGGGGTCATTTCGTTCGAGGCGTGTTTTCTAGCTATGGAGTCATTTCATTGGAAGCAAATTTTTTGTGCTCTGTGGTGATTTCGTTGGAAGCGAATTTTTTGTGTTCTGGGGTAATTTCATTGGAAGCAAATTTTTTGTGTTCTCGGGTGATTTTGTAGAAAGCCAATTTTTTGTGTTCCAGGGTGATTTCGTTGGAAACGAATTTTTTGTGCTCTGGGGCGATTTTGTTGGAAGAGTATTTCTTGTGTTCTGGGGTAATTTTGTTGTAATCGAATTTTTTGAGCTCTGGGGTTATTTCGTTGAAAGAAAAAGATTTTGTTCTGGGGTGATTTTGTTGGAAGCGAATTTTTTGTGTTCTGGGGTGATTTCGTTGGAGGCGAATTCTTTGTGTCTCCGGTTTTTTCGAATGAAGCAAATTTTTGAAATAGGGGGTCATTTCGTTGGAAGCCTGTTTTCTGTGCTCTGGAGTCTTTTTATTGGATGTGAATTTTTGTCTTTTGCGGTGATTTCGATGGAAGCTAAATTTTTGTTTTCTGGGGTCATTTCATTGGAACCGTGTTTTCTGTGCTCTGGAGTCATTTCATTGGATGCGAATTTTTTGTGTTCTAGGATGATTTCGTTTTTAAACGAATTTTTTGTGTTTTCGGGTGATTTCGTTGGTAGCGTTTTTTTCTGTGTTCTGGAGTCATTTCGTTGGAAGCGAAATTTTTGTGTTCTGCGGTGATTTCTTTGGGAGCAAAGTTTTGTGTTCTTGGGTGATTTCGATGGAAGCAAATTTTTTCAGTTCTGGGGTAATTTCGTTGGAAGCCAATATTTGTGTTCCTGGGTGATTTTGTTGGAAGGGAATTTTTTGTGCTCTGGGTTGATTTGGTTGGAAGTAATTTTTTTCTATTCTGGGGTAATTTCGTTGGATGCGAATTTTTTGTGTTCTTCGGTGATTTCATTGGAAGCGAATATTTGTGTTTTTGCTTGATTTGGTCGCAAGCAAATATTTGTGTTCTCAGGAGATTTCGTTGCAAGCTAATTTTTTGTCTTTTGGGGTAATTTCATTGGAAGCTAATTTTTTGTGTTCGCTGGTTTTTCCGATGGAAGAAAATTTTTCAAGTAGGGGGTCATTTCGTTGGAAGTGTGTTTTTTGTGCTCTGGAGTCTTTTCGTTGGATGTGAATTTTTGTGTTTTGCGGTGATTTCGATGGAAGCGAATTTTTTATGTTCTAGGGTGATTTCTTTGGAAGTGAAATTTTTATTTTCTGGGGTCATTTCATTTTAAGCGTGTTTTCTGTGCTCTGGAGTAATTTCTTTGGAAGCGAATTTTTTTGTGTTCTCGGGTGATTTCGTTGAAAGCGAATTTTTTATGTTCTATGGTGATTTTGTTGGAAGCAATTTTTTTGTGCTCAGGAGGGCTTTAGTTGGAAGCGTGTTTTCTGTGCTCTGGAGTCATTTCTTTGGAAGCAAATTTTTTGTGCTCTGGGGTGATTTTGTTGGAAGCGAATTTTTTGTGTTCTCTGTTTTTTTCAATTGAAGCAAATTTTTGAAGTAGGGGGTCATTTCGTTGGAAGCGTGTTTTCATTGCTCTGGAGTCATTTGTTGGAAGCCAATTTTTTGTGCTCTGGGGTGATTTCTATGGAAGCAAATTTTTTGTGTTCTCTGGTGATTTCGTTGAAAGCGAATATTTGTGTTCCCAGGTGATTTCATTGGAAGCGAATTTTTTGTCTTCTGGGGTAATATCGTTGGAAGAGAATTTTTTGTATTCTCCGGTTTTTTTCGATGGAAGCAAATTTTTGAAATACGGGGTCATTTCGTTGGAAGCGTGTTTTCTGTGCTCTGGAGTCACTTCGTTGGAAGCGAATTTTGCTCTGGGGTGATTTCTTTGGAAGCGAATTTTTTGTGTTCTCGCGTGATTTCGTTGAAAGGGAATTTTTGCGTTCTAGGGTGATTTCGTTGGAAGCGAATATTTTGTGCTCTGGGATGATATTTTTGGAAGCGAAAATTTGTGTTCTCAGGAGATTTCGTTGGAAAAGAATTTTTTGTCTTCTGGGGTAATATCGTTGGAAGAGAATTTTTTGTGTTCTCCGGTTTTTTCGATGGAAGCAAATTTTTGAAGTAGGGGGTCATTTCGTTTGTAACGTGTTTTCTGTGCTCTGGAGTCGTTTCTTTGGAAGCGAATTTTTTGTGTTCTGGGGTGATTTCTTTGGAAGCGAATTTTTTGTGTTCTGTGGTAATTTCGTTGGAAGCGAATTTTTTGTGCTTTGGGGTGATTTCGTTGGAAGCGAATTTCTTGTGTTCTGGGGTATTTTAGTTGGAAGCTATTTTTTGTGTTTTAAGGTGATTTCGATGGAAGCAAATTTTTGAAGTATGGGTAATTTCATTGGAAGCGAATTTTTTTGTATTCTCGGGTGATTACGGTGGTCCCGAATTTCTTGTGTTCTGGGTAGATGTCGTTGGAAGCAAATTTTTTGTGTTCTGGGGTAAGTACGTTGGAAGCAAATTTTTTGTGTTTTGGGGTGATTTCGTTGTAAGCATGTTTTCTGTGCATTGGAGTCATTTCCTTGGAAGCAAATTTTTTGTGTTCTGGGGTGATTTTGTTGGAAGCGAATTTTTTGTGTTCTAGGGTGATTTCTTTGGAAGCAATTTTTTGTGCTCTGCGGGAATTTCGTTGGAAGCGAATTTTTTGTGTTCTGGGGGATTTCGATGGAAGTAAAAATTTTCCGTTCTGGGGTAATTTCGTTGGAAGCCAATATTTGTGTTCTCGGGTGATTTTTTTGGAAGGGAATTTTTCGTGCTCTGGCTTGATTTGGGTGGAAGTAAATTTACCTATTCTGGGGTAATTTCTTTGGAAGCGAATTTTTTCTGTTCTCGGGTGATTTGGATAGAAGCACATTTTTTGTGTTCTGGGTTGATTTTGTTGGAAGCGAATTTTTTGTGCTCTTGGGTGATTTCATTGGAAGCGTGTTTTCTGTGTTTTGGAGTCATTTCGTTGGAAGGGAAATTTTTATGTTCTGTGTGATTTCTTTGGATGCGAATTTTTTGTGTTCTGGGTTGATTTCGTTGGACGCGAATTTTTTGTGTTCTCAGGTGATTTCGTTGAAAGTGAATTTTTTTTTTTTTGCCTTGGGTAAATTCGTTGGAAGCGAATTTTTTGTGCTCTGGGTTGATTTCTTTGGAAGGGAATATTTGTGTTCTCAGGAGATTTCATTGGAAGCAAATTTTTTGTGCTTTAGGGTGATTTCATTTGAAGCTAATATTTGTGTTCCCGGGTGATTTCGTTAGAAACAAATTTTTTCTGTTCTGGGGTGATTTCGATGGAAGGAAATTGTTTGTGTTCTGGGTTGATTTCGTTGGAAGCGAATTTTTTGTGTTCTGGGGCAATTTAGTTGGAAGCGAATTTTTTCGAAGTATGGGGTGATTTCATTGGAAGCGTGTTTTCTGTGCTCTGGAGTCATTTCTTTGGAATCAAATTTTTTGTGTTCGGGGGTGATTTCGTTGGAAGCGAATTTTTTGTGTTCTTAGGTGATTTCGATGGAAGCAAATTTTTGAAGTATGGGCTCATTTCGTTGAAAGCGAATTTTTTGTGCTTGGTGTGATTTTGTTGGAAGCGAATTTTTTGTGCTCTGGGGTGATTTCTTTGGAAGCGAATATTTGTCTTCTCAGGACATTTCTTTGCAAGCGAATTTTTTGTGTTCTGGGGTAATTTCGTGGAAGTGAATTTTTTGTGTTCTGGGGTGATTTTGATGGAAGCGAATATTTTGTGTTCTGGGTTGATTTCGTTGGAAGACAATTTTTTGTGTTCTGGGGCAATTTTTTGAAAGCGAATTTTTTTGAATTATGGGGTGATTTTGTTGGAAGCGTATTTTCTGTGCATTGGAGTCATTTCTTTGGAAGCAAATTTTTTGTGTTCTGGGGTGATTTTGTTGGAAGCAATTTTTTTTGTGCTCTGCGGGGATTTCTATGGAAGCGAATTTTTTTGTATTCTGGGGTAATTTCTTTGGAAGCGAATTTTTTCTGTTCTCAGGTGATTTGGATAGAAGCAAATTTTTTGTGTTCTAGGTTGATTTCATTGGAAGCGAATTTTTTGTGCTCTGGGGTGATTTCATTGGAAGCGTGTTTTCTGTGTTTTGGAGTCATTTCATTGGAAGGGAAATTTTTGTGTTCTGAGTGATTTCTTTGGATGTGAATTTTTTGTGTTATGGGTTGATTTCATTGGACACGAATTTTTTGTGTTCTCAGGTGATTTCGTTGAAAGTGAAGTTTTTTTCCTTAGGGTTATTTTTTGGAAGCAAATTTTTGGTGCTCTGGGGTGATTTCTTTGGAAGCGAATATTTGTGTTCTCAGGAGATTGCGTTGGAAAAGAATTTTTTGATTTTAGGGTGATTTCATTGGAAGCTAATATTTGTGTTCCCGGGTGATTTCGTTAGAAGCGAATTTTTTCTGTTCTCGGGTGATTTCGATGGAAGCAAATTTTTTGTGTTCTGGGTTGATTTCGTTGGAAGCGAATTTTTTGTGTTCTGGGGCAATTTAGTTTGAAGTGAATTTTTCTGAAGTATGGGGTGATTTCATTGGAAGCATGTTTTCTGTGCTCCTGAGTCATTTCTTTGGAAGCAAATTTTTTGTGTTCTGGGGTTATTTCCTTGGAAGCAAATTTTTGTGTTCTGGGGTAATTTCTTTGGAAGTGAATTTTTTGTGTTCTCGGGTGATTTCGATGAAGCAAATTTTTCAAGTATGGGCTCATTTCATTGAAAGCGAGTTTTTTGTGCTTGGGGTGATTTCATCGGAAGCGAATTTTTTGTGCTCTGGGGTGATTTCTTTGGAAGCAAATATTTGTCTTCTCAGGAGATTTCTTTGCAAGCGAATTTTTTGTGTTCTGGGGTAATTTTGTTGGAAGCGAATTTTTTGTGTTCTCAGGTAATTTCGATGGAAGCAAATTTTTGAAGTATAGGGACATTTCGTTGGAAGCGAATTTTTTATGTTCCTGGGTGATTTCGTTGGATGCAAATATTTGTGTTCCCTGGTGATTTCATTGGAAGCTAATTTTTCATGTTCTGGGGTATTTTTGTTGGAAGCGAATTTTTTTCTGTTCTCGGGTGATTTCAATACAAGCAAATTTTTCGTGTTCTGGGTTGATTTCTTTGGAAGTAAATTTTTTGTGTGTTGGGGTGATTTCGTTGGAAGCGATTTTTTGTGTTCTGGGGTGATTTCGATGGAAGCAAACTTTTTCCATTCTGGGGTAATTTCGTGGGAAGCCAATATTTGTGTTCTCGGGTGATTTTGTTGGAAGGGAATTTTTTGTGCTCTAGGTTGATTTGGTTGGAAGTAAATTTTTTCAATTCTCGGGTAATTTCGTTGTATGTGAATTTTTTGTGTTCTCGGGTGATTTCGTTGAAAGTGAATTTTTTTTGCTTTCGGGTGATTTCGTTGAAAGCGAATTTTTTGTGCTCTGTGGTGATTTCTTTGGAAGCGAATTTTTTGTGTTCTGGGGTGATTTTATTGGAAGCGAATTTTTTGTGTTCTAGGGTGATTTCGTTGGAAGCGAATTTTTTGTGTTCTCTGGTTTTTTCGATGGAAGCAAATTTTTGAAGTAGGGGGTCATTTCATTGGAAGCATGTTTTCTGTACTCTGGAGCCATTTCGTTGGAAGGGAATTTCTTCTATTCTGGGGTAATTTCGTTGGAAGCGAATTTTTTTGTGTTCTCGGGTGATTTCGATGGAAGCGATTTTTTTATGTTGTAGCGTGATTTCGTTGGAAGCTAATATTTTTGTTCTCGTGTGATTTCATTGGATGCGAATTTTTGGTGGTCTGGCGTAATGTCTTTGGAAGCGAATTTTTTCTGTTCTCGGGTGATTTCGATGTAAGCAAATTTTTTGTGTTATGGGTTCATGTCGTTGGAAGCGAATTTTTTGTGTTCTGGGGTAATTTCGTTTGAAGCAAATTTTTGGTGTTCTTGGGTGATTTCGATGGAAGCAAATTTTTGAAGTATGGGATCATTTCTTTGGAAGCGTGTTTTCTGTACTCTGAAGTATTTTCGTTGGCAGCGAATTTTTTGGGCTCTGCGGTGATTTCTTTGGAAGCGAATATTTTGTGTTCTCGGGTGATTTCGTTGAAAGCGAATTTTTTATGTTCTAGGGTAATTTCGTAAAAGCGAATTTTTTGAGCTCTGGGGTGATTTGGTTGGAAGTGAATTTTTTGTCTTCTGTGGTGATTTCGATGGAAGCGAATTTTTTATGTTCTAGGGTGATTTCGTTGGAAGCGAATTTTTTGTGTTCTAGGGTAATTTCATTTGAAGCTTCTTTTCTGTGCTCTGGAGTCATTTCGTTGGAAGCGAATTTTTTGTGCTCTGCGGTGATTTCGTTGGAAGCGAATTTTTTGTGTTCTCTGGGGATTTCGATGGAAGCGTATTTTTGAAATATGGGGTCATTTCATTGGAATCATATTTTCTGTGCTCTGGAGTCTTTTCTTTGGAAGCGAATTTTTTGTGCTCTGTGGTGATTTCGTTGGAAGCGAATTTTTTGTGTTCTCGGGTGATTTCGTAGAAAGGGAATTTTTGTGTTCTAGGGTGATTTAATTGGAAGCAATTTTTTTCTGATCTGGGATGATATCTTTGGAAGTGAATATTGGTGTTCTCAGGAGATTTCCTTGGAAAAGATTTTTTTGTCTTCTGGGGTAATATCTTTAAAAGAGAATTTGTTGTGTACTACGGTCTTTTCGATGGAAGCAAATTTTTGAAGTAGAGGGTCATTTCGTTGGACGCGTGTTTTCTGTGCTCTGGAGTCATTTCTTTGGAAGCTAATTTTTTGTGCTCTGCGGTGATTTCGTTGGAAGCGAATATTTTCTTCTCAGGAGATTTCGTTGCATGCAAATTTTTTGTGTTCTCGGGTGATTTCGTTGGCAGCGAATATTTGTGTTCTCAGAAGATTTCGTTGCAAGCGAATTTTTTGTGTTCTCCGGTTTTTTGGATGGAAGTAAATTTTTGAAGTATGGGGTCATTTCTTTTGAAGCATGTTTTCTGTGCTCTGGAGTAATTTCATTGGAAGGGAATTTTTTTTGCTCTGGGGTGAATTCGTTTGAAGCGAATATTTGTGTTCTTAGGAGATTTCATTGCAAGCGAATTATTTGTGTTCTTAGGTGATTTCGTTGAAAGGGAATTTTTTGTGTTCTCGGGTGATTTCGTTGAAAGGGAATTTTTTGTGTTCTAGGGAGATTTCGTTGGAAGCGAATTTTTTGGTGCTCTGCGATGATTTCTGTGAAAGCGAATATATGTGTGCTCAGAAGATTTCGTTGCAAGCGAATTCTTTGTGTTCTGGGGTAATTTCGTTGGAAGCGAATTTTTTGTGTTCTTGGGTGATTTCGATGGAAGCAAATTTTTGAAGTATGGGGTCATATCGTTGGAAGCATGTTTTCTGTGCTCTGGAGTCATTTCGTTGGCAGCGAATTATTTGTGCTCTGGGGTGTTTTCGTTGGAAGCGAATTTTTTATCTTCTGTGGTGATTTCAAAGGAAGCGAATTTTTTATGTTCTAGGGTGATTTCATTTGAAGCTTGTTTTCTTTGCTCTGGAGTCATTTCGTTGGAAGCGAATTCTTTGTGCTCTGGGGTGATTTCATTGGAAACAAATTTTTTGTTTTCTGTGGTGATTTCCATGGAAGCGAATTTTTTATGTACTAGGGTGATTTCGTTGGAATAATTTTTGTGTTCTGGATTCATTTTTTTGGAAGCGTGTTTTCTGTGCTTTGGAGTCATTTCGGTGGAAGCAAATTTTTTCTGCTCTGGGGTGATTTCTTTGGAAGGAATTTTTTTTGTTCTAGGGTGATTTCGTTGGGAGCGAAATTTTGTGCTCTGTGATGATATCTTTGGAAGAGAATATTTGTGTTCTCAGGAGATTTCGTTGGAAAAGAATATTTTGTCTTCTGGGGTAATATGGTTGGAAGCGAATTTTTTGTGTTCTCGGGTTTTTTCGATGGATGCAAATTTTTGAAGTAGGGGGTCATTTCGTTGGAAGCATGTATTCTGTGCTCTGGAGTCATTTCATTGGAAACGAATTTTTTGTGCTCTGCGGTGATTTCGTTTGAAGCGAATATTTGTGTTCTGAGGAGATTTCGTTGCAAACGAATTTTTTGTGTTCTGGGGTAATTTCGTTGGAAGCGAATTTTTTCTGTTCTCGGGTGATTTCGTTGAAAGCGAATTTTTTATGTTCTATGGTGATTTCTTTGGAAGTGAATTTTTTTTGTCTTCTGGGGTCCTTTCATTGGAAGCGTGTTTTCTGTGCTCTGCAGTCATTTCATTGGAACCAAATTTTTTGTGTTCTGGGGTGATTTATTTGGAAGCGAATTTTTTTGTGTTCTGGGGTAATTTCGTTGGAAGAGAATATTTTGTATTCTCAGGTGATTTCGATGGAAGCAAATTTTTGAAGTATGGTATCATTTCGTTCGAAACGTGTTTTCTGAGCTCTGGAGTCAGTTCGTTGGAAGCGAATTTTTTGTGCTCTGGTGTGATTTGGTTGGAAGCGAATTTTTTGTGTTCTCAGGTGATTTCCTTAAAAGCTAATTTTTTGTGTTCTAGCGTGATTTCATTGGAAGCGAATTTTTTGTGTTCTGGGGTGATTTCGATGGGAGCAAGTTTTTTCTGTTCTGTGGTAATTTCGTTGGACGTGAATTTTTTGTGTTCTCAGGTGATTTCGTTGAAAGGGAATTTTTTATGTTCTACGGTGATTTCATTCGAAGCGAATTTTTTGTGCTCTGGGGTGATTTGGTTAGAAGCGAATTTTTTGTCTACTGTGGTGATTTCTATGGAAGTGAATTTTTTATGTTCTAGGGTGATTTCGTTGGAGGCGAATTTTTTGTGTTCTGGGGTTATTTCATTGGAAGCGTTTTTTGTGTGCTCTGGAGTCATTTTGTTGGAAGCGAATTTTTTGTGCTATGTGGTAATTTCGTTGGAAGCGAATATTTTGTGTTCTTGGGTGATTTCGTTGAAAGGGAATTTTTTGTGTTCTAGGGTGATTTCGTTGGAAATGAATTTTTTGTGATCTGGGATGTTTTCTTTGGAAGCGAATATTTGTTTTCTCAGGAGATTTAGTTGCAAGCGAAATTTTGTGTTCTGGGGTAATTTCGTTGGAATCAAATTTTTGTTTTCTCCGGTTTTTTCGATGGAAGCAAATTTTTCAAGTATGGACTCATTGCGTTGAAAACTAATTTTTTGTGCTTGGGGTGATTTCATTGGAAGCGAATTTTTTGTGCTTTGGGGTGATTTCTTTGGATGCGAATATTTGTCTTCTCAGGAGATTTCTTTGCAAGCGAATTTTTTGTGTTCTGTGGTGATTTCTATGGAAGTGAATTTTTATGTTCTAGGGTGATTTCGTTGGAGGCGAATTTTTTGTGTTCTGGGGTTATTTCATTGGAAGCGTTTTTTGTGTGCTCTGGAGTCATTTTGTTGGAAGCGAATTTTTTGTGCTATGTGGTAATTTCGTTGGAAGCGAATTTTTTGTGTTCTCTGGGGATTTTGATGGACGCGAATTTTTGAAATATGGGGTCATTTTGTTGGAATCATGTTTTCTGTGCCCTGGAGTCATTTCTTTGGAAGCGAATTTTTTGTGCTCTTTGGTGATTTCGTTGGAAGCGAATATTTGTGTTCTCGGGTGATTTCGTTGAAAGGGAATTTTTGTGTTCTAGGGTGATTTAATTGGAAGCAATTTTTTTCTGATCTGGGATGATATCTTTGGAAGTGAATATTGGTGTTCTCAGGAGATTACCTTGGAAAAGATTTTTTTGTCTTCTGGGGTAATATCTTTAAAAGAGAATTTTTTGTGTACTACGGTCTTTTCGATGGAAGGAAATTTTTGAAGTAGGGGGTCATTTCATTGGAAGCGTGTTTTCGGTGCTCTGGAGTCATTTCGTTGGAAGCGAATTTTTTGTGCTCTGCCGTGATTTCGTTGGAAGCGAATATTTGTGTTCTCAGGAGATTTCATTGCAAACGAATTTTTTGTGTTCTGGGGTGATTTCGTTGGAAGCGAATATTTGTTTTCTCAGGAGATTTCGTTGGAAGCGAATTTTTTGTGTTCTGGGGTGATTTCGATGGAAGCAAATTTTTGAAGTATGTGGTCATTTCGTTGGAAGCGTGTTTTCTGTGCTCAGGAGTCATTTGGTTGGAAGCGAATTTTTTGTGCTCTGGGGTGATTTCTTTGGAAGCGAATTTTTTGTGTTCTCAGGTGATTTCGATGGAAGCAAATTTTTGAAGTATGGGGTCTTTTCTTTGGAAGCGTGTTTTCTGTGCTCTGGAGTCACTTAGTTGGAAGCGAATTTTTTGTGTTCTGGTGTGATTCCGTTGGAAGCAAATATATGTGTTCTCAGACGATTTTGTTGCAAGCGAATTTTTTGGGTTCTGGGGTAATTTCGTTGGAAGCAAATTTTTTATGTTCTCGGATGATTTCAATGGAAGCAAATTTTTGAAGTTTGGGGTCATTTTGTTGGAAGTGTGTTTTCTGTGCTCTGGAGTCATTTCGTTGGCAGCGAATTTTTTATGTTTAAGAGTGATTCCTTTGGAAGCGAATTTTTTGTGCTCTGGGGTGATTTCCTTGGAAGTGAATATTTTCTTCTAAGGAGATTTCGTTGCAAGCAAATTTTTTGTGTTCTCACGTGATTTCGTTGGCAGCGAATATTTGTGTTCTATGAAGATTTCGTTGCAAGCGAATTTTTTGTGTTCTCCGGTTTTTTCGATGGAAGTAAATTTTTGAAGTATGGGGTCATTTCTTTTGAAGCATGTTTTCTGTGCTCTGGAGTCATTTTGTTGGAAGGGAATTCTTTTTGTTCTGGGGTGAATTCGTTTGAAGCGAATATTTGTGTTCTTAGGAGATTTCATTGCAAGCGAATTATTTGTGTTCTAAGGTGATTTCGTTGAAAGGGAATTTTTTTGTGTTCTCGGGTGATTTCGTTGAAAGGGAATTTTTTGTGTTCTAGGGAGATTTCGTTGGAAGCGAATTTTTTTGTGCTCTGCGATGATTTCTGTGGAAGCGAATATATGTGTGCTCCGAAAATTTCGTTGCAAGCGAATTTTTTGTGTTCTGTGGTAATTTCATTGGAAGCGAATTTTTTGTGTTCTCCGGTTTTTTCGATGGAAGCAATTTTTTGAAGTAGGGGGTCATTTCGTTGGAAGCGTGTTTTCTGTGCTCTGGAGTCATTTCGTTGGCAGTGAATTTTTTGTGCTCTGGGGTGATTTCGTTGGAAGCGAATATTTTGTGTTCTCGGGTGATTTTGTTGAATGCGAATTTTTTATGTTCTAGGGTAATTTCGTAAAAGCGAATTTTTTGAGCTCTGGGGTGATTTGGTTGGAAGCGAATTTTTTGTCTTCTGTGGTGATTTCGAAGGAAGCGAATTTTTTATGTTCTATGGTGATTTCGTTGGAAGCGAATTTTTTGTGTTCTGGGGTAATTTCATTTGAAGCTTGTTTTCTGTGCTCTGGAGTCATTTTGTTGGAAGCGAATTCTTTGTGCTCTGGGGTGATTTCATTGGAAACGAATTTTTTGTCTTCTGTGGTGATTTCGAAGGAAGCGAATTTTTTATGTTCTGTGTTGATTTCTTTGGAAGCGAATTTTTTTGTGTTCTGGGGTAATTTCGTTGGAAGAGAATATTTTGTATTCTCAGGTGATTTCGATGGAAGCAAATTTTTGAAGTATGGTATCATTTCATTCGAAACGTGTTTTCTGTGCTCTGGAGTCATTTCTTTGGAAGCGAATTTTTTGTGTTCTCAGGTGATTTATTTGAAAGCGAATTTTTTATGTTCTAGGGTGATTTTGTTGGAAGCGAATTTTTTGTGCTCAGGAGGTCTTTAGTTGGAAGCGTGTTTTCTTGTGCTCTGGAGTTATTTCGTTGGAAGCAAATTTTTTTGTGCTCTGGGGTGATTTTGTTGGAAGCGAATTTTTTATGTTCTGGGATAATTTCGTTGGAAGGAAATTTTTTGTTTTCTGGGTTGATTTCGTTGGACACGAATTTTTTTGTTCTGGGGTGATTTCGTTGAAAGCGAATTTTGAGTGCTCTAGGTTGATTTCGTTGGAAGGGAATTTTTTGTGCTCTGGGTTGATTTCGTTGGAAGCAAATTTTTTGTGTTCTGGGGTAATTTCATTGGAAGTGATTTTGAAGTATGGGGTGATTTCGTTAGTAGCTTGTTTTCTGTGTTCTGGAGTCATTTTGTTGGAAGCGAATATTTGTGTTCCGAGTGATTTTGTTGGAAGCGAATTTTTTGTGTTCTGTGGACAGAAAACACGCTTCCAAAGAAATGACCCCCCTCTTCAAAAATTTGCTTCCATCAAAAAAACCAGAAAAAACAAAAAATTCACGTCCAACGAAATTACCACAGAACAGAAAAAATTTGCTTCCATAGAAATCACCACAGAATACAAAAAATTCGCTTCCAATGAAATCTCCTGAGAACACAAATAGTTGCTTCCAAAGAAATCATCCCAGAGCCCAAACAAGTTCGCTTACAATGAAATCACCCCAGAGCGCAAAAAATTCCCTTCCAACGAAATGACTCCAAAGCACAGAAAACACGATTATACCGAAATGACCCCCTACTTCAAAAATTTGCTTACATGGAAAAAACTGGAGAACACAAAAAATTCACTTCCATCGAAGTCACCCCAGAACACAGAAAATTCTCTTCCAACGAAATCACCCTAGAAAACAAAAACTTCCCTTTCAACGAAATCACCCGAGAACACAAAAAATTTGCTTCAAACTAAATTACCCCTGAACACAAGAAATTCGCTTCCAACGAAATCACCCCAAAGCACATAAAATAGCTTCCAACGAAATGTCCCCATACTGCAAAAATTTTCTTCCATCGAAATCACCTGAGAACACAAAATAATTCGCTTCCAACCAAATTACCCCAGAACACAAAACATTCGCTTCCAACGAAATCACCCCTGAACACAAATATTTCGCTTCGAACGGGATGACCCCCTACTTCAAAAATGTGCTTCCATCAAAAAAACCAGAGAACACAAAAAAATTTGCTTCCAACGAAATTACCCCAGAACACAAAAAATTCACTTCCAACAAAATCTCCTGAGGACACAAATATTCGCTTCCAAAGAAATCACCCCAGAGCACAAAAAATCCGCATCCAATGAAATCACCCTAAAGCAAAAAAAATTCACTTTCAACGAAATCACCTGAGAACAAAAAAAGTCACGTCCAACGAAATTACCCTAGAATAGAAAAAATTTACTTCCAACCAAATCAACCCAGAGCACAAAAAATTCCCTTCCAACAAAATCACCCGAGAACAAAAACATTGGCTTCTAAAGAAATTACCCCAGAATGGAAAAAAATTGCTTCCAACGAAATCACCCCAGAGCACAAAAAATTCCCTTCCAATAAATCACCTGAGAACAAAAATATTGGCTTCCCACAAAATTACCCCAGAACGGAAAAAATTTCCTTCCATCGAAATCACCGCAGAACACAAAAAAATTCGCTTCCAACGAAATGACTCCAGAGCACAGAAAACACGCTTCCAATGAAATCACCCCAGAACACAAAAAATTTGCTTCCAAAGAAATCAACCCAGAACACAAAAAATTCGCTTCCAACGAAATCACCCTAGAACACAAAACATTCCCTTTCAACGAAATCACCCAAGAACACAAAAAATTCGCTTCCAACGAAATGACTCCAGAGCACAGAAAACACACTTCGAACGAAATGATACCATACTTCAAAAATTTGCTTCCATCGAAATCACCCGAGAACACAAAAAATTCGCTTCCAACGAAATTTCCCCAAAACACAAAAACTTCACCTGCAACGAAATCACCCCAGAACACAAAAAATTCGCTTCCAACGAAATGACTCCAGAGCACAGAAAACAGGCTTCCAACGAAATGACCACAGAACACAAAAAATTCCCTTTTAACAAAATCACCCGAGAAAACAAAAAATTCGCTTCCAACGAAATGACTCCAGAGCACAGAAAACATGCTGCCAAAGAAATGACACCCTACTTCAAATATTTGCTTCCATTAAAAAAACCAGAGAACACAAAAAATTCACTTCCAATGAAATTACCTTAGAACACAAAAAATTCGCTTCCAACAAAATCACCCCAGAACACAAAAAAATCGCTTCCAAGGAAATGACTCCAGAGCACAAAAAATTCACTTTCAACGAAATCACCCAAGAAAACAAAAAATTCGCTTCCAACAAAATCACCCCCGAGCACCAAAAATTTGCTTCCAACGAAATGACTCCAGAGCACAGAAAACGAGCTTCCAACGAAATGACCCCATATTTCAAAAATTTGCTTCCATTGAAATCACCCGAGAACACAAAAAATTCGCTTTCAACGAAATTACCCCAGAACACAAAATATTCGCTTCCAACGAAATCTCCTGAGAACACAAATATTCGCTTCGAAAGAAATCATCCCAGAGCACAAAAAAATTCGCTTCCAACGAAATCACCCTAGAACACAAATAATTCTCTTTCAAAGAAATCACCCGAGAATACAAAAAATTCACCTCCAACGAAATTACCAGAGAACAGAAAAAGTTTGCTTCCATCTAAATCACCGCAGAACACCAAAAATTCGCTTCCAACAAAATCACCCAGGAACACAAAAAATTCGCTCCAACAAAATGACTCCAGAGCACAGGAAACCAGCTTCGAACGAAATGATACCATACTTCAAAAATTTGCTTCCATCGAAATCACCCGACAACACAAAAAATTCGCTTCCATCGAAATTACCCCCGAACACAAAAATTCGCTTCCATCGAAATCACCACAGAACACAAAAAATTCGCTTCCAAAAAAATCACCCTAGAGCACAAAAAATTCCCTTTCAACGAAATCACACTAGAACACAAAATATTCGCTTCCAACGAAATCAGCCCAAAGCACAAAAAATTCCCTTCCAACGAAATTACTCCAGAGCATAGAAAACAAGCTTCCAACGAAATGACCACCTACTTCAAAAATTTGCTTCCATCGATAAAACCGGAGAACACAAAAAATTCGCTTGCAACGAAATCGTCTGAGAATACAAATATTCGCTTCCAACGAAATGACTCAAGAGCACAGAAAACACGCTTCGAACGAAATGATACCATACTTCCAAAATTTGCTTCCATTTTGAAATGACCCGAGAACACAAAAAATTCGCTTCCAACGAAATTACCCCAGAATACAAAAAATTTGCTTCCATGAAATCACCCCAGAACACAAAAAATTCGCTTCCACAGAAATAACTCCAGAGCATAGAAAACACACTTCCAACCAAATGACCCCATATTTCAAAAATTTGCTTCCATCGAAATCACCTGAAAACACAAAAAATTCGCTTCCAACGAAATTACCCCAGAATACAAAATATTTGCTTCCAACGAAATCTCCTGAGAACACAAATATTCGCTTCGAAAGAAATCATCACAGAGCACAAAAAAATTAGCTTCCAACGAAATCACAATAGAACACAAAAAATTCCCTTTCAACGAAATCACCCAAGAACACAAAAAAATCACGTCCAAAGAAATTACCACAGAATAGAAAAAATTTGCTTCCATCGAAATCACCCCAGAACACAATAAATTCGCCTCCAACGAAATCACCCTAGAACACAATAAATTCGCTTCCAACGAAATCACCCTAGAACAGAAAAACTCCCTTTAAACGAAATCACCCTAGAACACAAAAAATTCGCTCCAACGAAATGACTGCAGAGCACAGAAAACACGCTTCGAACAATTGATACCATACTTCAAAAATTTGCTTCCATCGAAATCACCCGAGAACAAAAAAATTCGCTTACAACGAAATTACCCCAGAACACAAAAAATTTGCTTCCAACGAAATCACCCAGAACACAAAAAATTTGCATCCAACGAAATCACCCCAGAGCACAAAAAATTCGCTTCCATCGAAATGACTCCAAGCACAGAAAACATGCTTCCAACTAAATGACCCCAGAACACTAAAAATTTGCGGCCAAAGAAATCACCCGAGAACACAAAAAATTCGCTTCCATCGAAATGACTCCAGAGCACAGAAAACACGCTTCCAACTAAATGACATCAGAACACTAAAAATTCGCGGCCAAATAAATGACCCCAGAATACAAAAAATTCCCTTTCAACGAAATCACCCGAGAACACAAAAAATTCGCTCCAACGAAATGACTGCAGAGCACAGAAAACACGCTTCGAACGAATTGATACCAAACTTCAAAAATTTGCTTCCATCGAAATCACCCGAGAACAAAAAAATTCGCTTCCAACGAAATTACCCCAAAACAAAAAAAATTGCTTCCAACGAAATCACCCAGAACACAAAAAATTTGCTTCCAACGAAATCACCCCAGAGCACAAAAAATTTGCTTCCAGCGAAATGACTCCAAGCACAGAAAACATGCTTCCAACTAAATGACCCCAGAACACTAAAAATTCGCGGCCAAAGAAATCACCCGAGAACACAAAAAATTCGCTTTCAACGAAATCACCCGAACACAAAAAATTCACTTGCAACGAAATCACCACAGAGTACCAAAAATTCGCTTCCAACAAAATGACTCCAGAGCACAGAAAACATGCTTCCAACGAAATGACACACTATTTCAAAATTTGCTTCCATCGAAAAGACCGGAGAACAGAAAAAATTCTCTTCCAACGATATTACCCCAGAAGACAAAAAAATTCTTTTCCAACGAAAACTCCTGAGAACACAAATATTCGCTTCCAAAGATATCATCCCAGAGCACAAAAAATTCCCTTTCAACGAAATCACCTGAGAACACAAAAATATCGCTTCCAATGAAATCACCCGAGA
This sequence comes from Meriones unguiculatus, assembly GCF_030254825.1. NCBI lineage: Eukaryota > Metazoa > Chordata > Mammalia > Rodentia > Muridae > Meriones > Meriones unguiculatus. The sequence goes on from NC_083353.1 coordinate 65,176,765, forward strand.
GCACAAAAAATTCGATTCCAACAAAATGACTCCAGAGCACAGAAAACAATTTACCAATGAAATGACCTGAGAACACAAAAAATTCGCTTCCAAAGAAATCACCCTAGAACATAAAAAATCGGCTTCCAATGAAATAACCACAGAAGACAAAAAATTCCCTTCCAATAAATCACCTGAGAACAATAAAATTCACGTCCAACGAAATTACCCCAGAATAGAAAAAATTTGCTTCCAACGAAATCACCCCAGAGCACAAAAAATTCCCTTCCAATAAATCACCTGAGAACAAAAATATTGGCTTCCCACAAAATTACCCCAGTACGGAAAAAATTTCCTTCCATCAAAATCACCGCAGAACACAAAAAATTCGCTTCCAACGAAATGACTCCAGAGCACAGAAAACACGCTTCCAACGAAATCACCCCAGAACACAAAAAATTTGCTTCCAATGAAATGACTCCAGAGCACAGAAAACACGCTTTCAACGAAATCACCCCATACTTCCAAAAAATTCGCTTCCAACGAAATTGCCCCAGAACACAAAAAATTCTCTTCCAAAAAAATCAACCCTGAACACAATATATTCGCTTCCATCGAAATCATACCAGAACACAAAAAATTCGCTTCCAAAGAAATTACTCCAGAACAGAACAAATTCGCTTCCAAGGAAATCACCCCAGAACACAAAAAATTCGCTTCCAACGAAATGACTCCAGAGCACAGAAAACATGCTTCCAACGAAATGACCCCCTACTTCAAAAATTTGCTTCCATCGAGAAAACCTGACAACACAAAAAATACACTTCCAACGAAAATACCCTAGAACACAAAAAATTCGCCTCCACTGAAATCATCCCAGAACACAAAAAATTCGCCTCCACTGAAATCATCCCAGAACACAAAAAATTCGCTTCCAACGAAATCAACACAGAACACAAAAAATTTGCTTCCAACGAAATCACCCTAGAACACAAAACATTACCTTTCAACGAAATCACCGGAGAACACAAAAAATTCGCTTCCAACGAAATGACTCCAGAGCACAGGAAACCCGCTTCGAACGAAATGATACCATATTTCAAAAATTTGCTTCCATCGAAATCACCCGAGAACACAAAAAATTCGCTTCCAACAAAATTACCCCGAACACAAAAATTCGCTTCTAACGAAATCACCCCAGGACACAAAAAATTCGCTTCCAACAAAATGACTACAGAGCACAGAAAACACGCTTCCAACGAAATGACCCCAGAACACAAAAAATTCCCTTTCAACGAAATCACCACAGAACACAAAATATTTGTTTCCAACGAAATCACTCCAGAGCACAAAAAATTCGCTTCCAACGAAATGAATCCAGCGCACAGAAAACACGCTTCCAACGAAATGACGCCAAAACACTAAAAAATCCCTTTCAACGAAATCGCCCGAGAACACAAAAAATTTGCTTCCAAAGAAATTACCCCAGAACACAAAAAATTCACTTCCAATGAAATCACCCCAGATCTCAAAAACTTCATTTTCAAAGAAATCACACCAGAACAGAGAAAAATTCGCTTCTAACAAAATGACTCCAAAGGACATAAAACCCGCTTCCAAGAATATTACCACAGAAAACAAAAAATTCACTTTCAACTATATCACCCCAGAACACAAAAAATTCGCTTCCAACAAAATCACCCCCAGAACACAAAAAATTCGCTTCCAAAGAAATCTCCTGAGAACACAAATATTCGCTTCCAAAGTAATCACCCCAGACCAGAGAAAACACGCTTCCAACGAAATCACCCCAGACCACCAAAAATTCGCTTCCAACGAAATCACCCCAGAACACAAAAAATTTGCTTCCAAAGAAATGAATCCAGAGCACAGAATACACGCTTCCAACGAAATGACACCAGAACACTAAAAATTCCCTTTCAACGATATCACCCTAGAACACAAAAAATTCGCTTCCAACGTAATTACCCCAGAAAACAAAAAATTCGCTTCCAAAGAAATCACACCAAAGCACCAAAAATTCCCTTCCAATGAAGTGACTCCAGAGCACAAAAAACACGCTTCCTACGAAATGACCCCCTACTTCAAAAATTTGCTTTCATCGAAAAAACCGGAGAACACAAAAAATTCGCTTCCAACGAAATCACCCAAGAACACAAAAAATTCGCTTCCAATGAAATGACTCTAGAGCACAGAAAACACGCTTCCAACGAAATGATCCCATACTTCAAAAATTTGCTTCCATCGAAAACACCTGAGAACACAAAAAATTCGCTTCCAACGAAATTACCCCAGAACACAAAAAATTTGCTTTCATGGAAATCACCGAAGAACACAAAAAATTGGCTTCCAACGAAATCACCCGAGAACACAAAATATTCGCTTCCAACGAACTTGCCCCAGAGCACAAAGAATTAACTTCCAACGAAATGACTCCAGAGCACAGAAAACACGCTTCCAACAAAATGATACCATACTTCAAAAATTTGCTTCCATCGAAATCAACCGAGAACACAAAAAATTCGCTTCCAACGAAATGACTCCTGAGCATAGAAAACACGCTACCAACGAAATGACCCCAGAATACAAAAAATTCGCTTCCATCAAAATCACCCTAGAACACAAATAGTTTGTTTCCAAAGAAATCACACCATACCACAAAAAATTCGCTACCAACGAAATCACCCCACATCACAAAATCTTCATTTCCAACGAAATCACACCAGAACACAGAAAAATTCACTTTTAACGAAATTACTCCAAAGGACATAAAACCCGCTTCCAACGAAATTACCCCAGATCACAAAATTCCCTTCCAATGAATTCACCCCAGAACACACACACAAAAAAATTCGCTTCCAATGAAATTACCCCAGAACGCAAAACATTCTCTTACAACAAAAACATTCCAGAGCAAAAAAATGCGTTTCCAACAAAATCACACCAGAACAGAGAAAAATTCGCTTCCAATGAAATGACTACAAAGGACATAAAACCCTCTTCCAACAAAATTACCCCAGAACACCAAAAATTCACTCCCACTGAAACCTCCCCAGAACACAAAAAAAATCGCTTCGATAGAAATCAATCCAGAACACAAAAAATTCGCTTCCATCAAAAAACTCCAGAGCACAGGAAACACGCTTCCAAATAAATCACCCCATACTTCAAAAAATTCGCTAACAACGATATCATCCCAGACCACAAAAAATTCGCTTCCATCGAAATCACCCTAGAACACAAAAATTCATTTTCAACGATATCACCCTAGAACACAAAAAATTCACGTCCAACGAAATTACCCCAGAACACAAGAAAATCGCTTCCAACGAAATTACCCGAGAACACAAAAATTGTGCTTCCAACAAAATCACCCCAGAGCACAAAAAATTCGATTCCAACGAAATGATTCCAGAGCACAGAAAACACGCTTCCAATGAAATGATATCATACTTCAAAAATTTGCTTCCATCGAAATCACCCGAGACACAAAAAATTCGCTTCCAACGAAATTTCCCCAGAACACAAAAACTTCGCCTGCAACAAAATCACTCCAGAACACAAAAAATTCGCTTCCAACAAAGTGACTCCAGAGCACAGAAAACAGGCTTCCAACGAAATGACCCCAGAACACAAAAAATTCCCTTTTAACGAAATCTCCCGAGAACACAAAAATTGTGCTTCCAACAAAATCACCCCAGAGCACAAAAAATTCGATTCCAACGAAATGATTCCAGAGCACAGAAAACACGCTTCCAATGAAATGATACCATACTTCAAAAATTTGCTTCCATCGAAATCACCCGAGACACAAAAAATTCGCTTCCAACGAAATTTCCCCAGAACACAAAAACTTCGCCTGCAACAAAATCACTCCAGAACACAAAAAATTCGCTTCCAACAAAGTGACTCCAGAGCACAGAAAACAGGCTTCCAACGAAATGACCCCAGAACACAAAAAATTCCCTTTTAACGAAATCTCCCGAGAACACAAAAAATTCGCTTCCAACGAAATCACCCCAGAGCAACAAAAATTCCCTTCCAACGAAGTGAATCCAGAGCACAGAAAACACGCTTCCAACGAAATGACCCCCTACATCAAAAATTTGCTTCCATCGAAAAAACCTGAGAACACAAAAAATTCGCTTCTAACAACATTACCCCAGAACACAAAAAAATTCGCTTGCAACGAAATCTTCTGAGAACACAAATATTCGCTTCCAGGAAGTCACCCAAGAACACAAAAAATTCACTTCCAACGAAATGACTCCAGAGCACAGAAAACACGCTACGAACGAAATGATACCATACTTCAAAAATTTGTTTCCATTGAAATCACCCGAGAACACAAAATATTCGCTTCCAACGAAATCACCCCAGAACACAAAAAATTCGCTTGCAAGGAAATCTTCTGAGAACACAAATATTCGATTCCAAAGAAATCATCCCAGAGCACAAAAAAATTCGCTTCCAAAAAAAACACCCTAGAACACAAAAAATTCATGTCCAATGAAATTACCCCAGAAAACAAGAAAATCGCTTCCAACGAAATTACCCGAGAACACAAAAATTGCGCTTCCAACAAAATCACCCCAGAGCACAAAAAATTCGATTCCAACGAAATCACTCCAGAGCACAGAAAACACGCTTCCAATGAAATGATACCATACTTCAAAAATTTGCTTCCATCGAAATCAACCGAGAACACAAAAAGTTCGCTTCCAACGAAATTTCCCCAGAAGACAAAAATTGCTTCCAACAAAATCAAACCAGAACACAAAAAATTCGCTTCCAACGAAATGACTCCAGAGCACAGAAAACACGCTTCCAATGAAATGACCCCAGAACACAAAAAATTCCCTTTTAACGAAATCTCCCTAGAACACAAAAAATTCGCTTCCAACGAAATCACCCCAGAGCAACAAAAATTCCCTTCCAACGAAGTGAATCCAGAGCACAGAAAACACGCTTCCAACGAAATGACTAGCTACATCAAAAATTTGCTTCCATCAAAAAAACCTGAGAACACAAAAATTTCGCTTCCAACAACATTACCCCAGAACACAAAAAAATTCGCTTGCAACGAAATCTTCTGAGAACAAGAATATTCGCTTCCAGTAAGTCACCCAAGAACACAAAAAATTCGCTTCCAAAAAAATCACCCTAGAACACAAAAAATTGACGTCCAACGAAATTACCCCAGAACACAGGAAAATCGCTTCCAACGAAATTACCCGGGAACACAAAAAATTCACTTCCAACGAAATTATCCCTGAAAACAAAAAATGCGTCTCCAACGAAATCACCCCAGAGCACAAAAAATTGGCTTCCAACGAAGTGACTCCAGAGCACAGAAAACACTCTTCCAACGAAATGACCCCATATTTCAAAAATTTGCTTCCATTGAAATAATATAAGAACACAGAAAATTCTCTTCCAAAGATATTACCCAAGAAGACCAAAAATTGTTTTCCCACGAAATCACCCGAGAAAACAAAAAATTCGCTTCCAACGAAATCACCCTAGAACATAAAAAATTCTCTTTAAAAGAAATCACCCGAGGACACAAAAAATGTGCTTCCGACGAAATCACACCTGAGCACCAAAAATTCCCTTCCCATGAAGTGACTCCAGAGCACAGAAAACACGCTTCCAACGAAATGACCCCCTACTTCAAAAATTTGCTTCCATCTAAGAAAAGGAGAACACAAAAAATTCTCTTCCAACGATATTACCCCAGAAGAAATAATTCTTTTCCAACGAAATCTCCTGAGAACACAAATATTCGCTTCCAAAGATATCATCCCAGAGCACAAAAAATTCGCTTCCAACGAAATCACTCTAAAACATAAAAAATTCGCTTCCATCGAAATTACCACAGAAGACAAAAATTTCGCTTCCAACAAAATCACCCCATAGCACAAAAAATTGACTTCCAACGAAATGACTCCAGAGCACAGAAAACACGCTTCCAAGGAAATGATCCCATACTTGAAAAATTGGCTTCCATCGAAATCACCCGAGAACACAAAAAATTCACTTCCAACGAAATTATCCCAGAACACAAAAAATACGCTTCCAACGAAATCACCCCAGAGCACAAAAAATTCGCTTCCATCGAAATGACTCCAGAGCACAGAAAACACGCTTCCAACGAAATGACTCCCTACTTCAAAAATTTGCTTCCATTGAAAAATCCTGAGAGCACAAAAATTTCTATTCCAACGAAATTACACCAGAACACAAAAAATTCGCTTCCAACGAAATCACCTGAGAACAAAAATATTCGCTTCCAAAGAAAACATCCCAGAGAACAAAAAATTCGATTCCAACGAAATCACCCTCGAACACAAAAAATTCCCTTTCAACGAAATCACCCGAGAATACAAAAAATCGCTTCCAACATAATCAACCCAGAGCACAAAAAATTCGATTCCGACAAAATGACTCCAGAGCACAGAAAATACCCTTCCACTGAAATGACCCCAGAACACCAAAAATTCGCTTTCAATGAAATCACCCTAGAACATAAAAAATTCGCTTCCATCGAAATCACCATAGAAGATAAAAAGTTCGCTTCCAACCAAATCACTCCAGAGTACAAAAAATTTGCTTCCAACGAAATCACCCTAGAACATAAAAAATTCGCTTTCAATGAAATTACCCCAGAACACAAAAAATTGGCTTCCAACGAAATCTCCTGAGAACACAAATATTCGCTTCCAAAAAAAACATCCCAGAGCACAAAAAATTCGCTTCCAACGAAATCACCCCAGAACACCCAAAATTCCCTTTCAACGAAATGACCCCAGAACACGAAAAATTCCCTTTCAACGAAATCACCAGAGAACACAAATATTCGCTTCCAAAGATATCATCCCAGAGCACAAAAAATTCGCTTCCAACGAAATGTCTCCAGAGCTCCGAAAATATGCTTCCAACGAAATGACCTCCTACTTCAAAAATTTAATTCCGTCGAAAAAACGGGAGAACAGAAAAAATTCGCTTGCAACGTAATCTTCTGAGAACACAAATATTCGCTTCCAACGAAATCTCCCCAGAACACAAAAAATTCGCTTCCAACAAACTGACTCCAGAGCACAGAAAACACGCTTCAAACGAAATGATACCATACTTCAAAAATTTGTTTCCATTGAAATCACCCGAGAACACAAAAAATTCGTTTCCAAAGAAATGACTCCACAGCACAGAAAACACCCTTTCACGAAATGACCCCTTACTTCAAAAATTTGCTTCCATCGAAGAAACGGGAGAACACAAAAAATTCTCTTCCAACGATATTACCCCAAAACAGAAAAAAATCTTTTCCAACGAAATCTCCTGAGAACACAAACATTTGCTTCCAAAGATATCATCCCAGAGCACAAAAAATTCGCTTCCAACGAAATCAAATTAGAACACAAAAAATTAGCTTGCAACGAATTCTCCTGAGAATACAAATATTTGCTTTCAACGAAATCACCCCAGAGCACAAAAAATTCGCTTCCAATGAAAAGACTTCAGAGCACAGAAAACATGCTTACAACGATATGAACCCCTACTTCAAAAATTTGCTTCCATGGACAAAATCGGAGAACACAAAAAATTCTCTTCCAACCATATTACCCCAGAAAACAAAAAATTCTTTTCCAATGAAATCTCCTGAGAACACAAATATTCGCTTCCAAAGTAATCACTCCAGACCACAGAAAACACGCTTCCAACGAAATCACCCCAGACCACCAGAAATTCGCTTCCAACAAAAACACCCCAAGACACAAAAAATTTGCTTCCCACGAAATTGCCCCACAACACAAAAAATTTGCTTCCAACGAAATCACCCCAGACCACAAAAAATTATCTTCTAACGAAATGACTCCAGAGCACAGAAAACACGCTTCCAAGCAAATGATCCCATACTTCAAAAATTGGCTTCCATCGAAATCACCCGAGAACACAAAATATTCAATTCCAACGAAATTATCCCAGAATACAGAAAATGCTCTACCAACAAAATCACATCAGAGCACAAAAAATTCGCTTCCAACGAAATGACTCCAGAGCACAGAAAACACGCTTCCAACGAAATGACTCCCTACTTGAAAGATTTGCTTCTATTGAAATCACCCTAGAACACAAAAATTCGCTTCCAACGAAATCTCCTGAGAACACAAATATTCGCTTCCAACGAAATCACCCCAGAGGACAAAAAATTCGCTTCCAAAGAAATAACTCCAGAGCACAGAAAACACGCTTACAAGGAAATGATCCCATACTTCAAAAATTGGCTTCCATCGAAATCACCCGAGAACACAAAATATTCACTTCCAACGAAATTATCCCAGAATACAGAAAATGCTCTACCAACAAAATCACATCAGAGCACAAAAAATTCGCTTCCAACGAAATGACTCCAGAGCACAGAAAACACGCTTCCAACGAAATGACTCCCTACTTGAAAAATTTGCTTCCATCGAAATCACCCCAGAACACAAAAATTCGCTTCCAACGAAATCTCCTGAGAACACAAATATTCGCTTCCAACGAAATCACCCCAGAGGACAAAAAATTCGCTTCCAAAGAAATAACTCCAGAGCACAGAAAACACGCTTCCAACGAAATCACCCGAGAAGAGAAAAAAATTGATTTCAACGAAATCACCCGAGAACACAACAAATTCGCTTCCAACGATATTACCCCAGAAAACAAAAAATTCGCTTGCAACGATATCACCCTAGAACATAAAGAACTCGCTTCAAACGAAATCACCCGAGAACACAAAAAATTCGCTTCCAATGAAATCACGCCAGAGCACAAAAAATTTGCTTCCAACGAAATGACTCCAGAGCACAGAAAACACGCTTCCAACGAAATCACCCGAGAACACAGAAAATTCACTTCTATTGAAATCACCACAGAAGACAAAAAATTTGCTTCCAAACAAATCACCCTAGAGCACAAAAAATTCGCTTCCATCCGAATCACCCTAGAACATAAAAAACTTGCTTTCAACGAAATCACCCGAGAACACAACAAATTCGCTTCCAAAGAAATTACCGCACAATACAAAAAATTCGCTTGCAACGAAATCACCCTAGACCATAAAAAACTCGCTTCAAATGAAATCACCCGAGAACACAAAAAATTTGCTTCCAACAATATCACCCAAAACACAAAAATTTCGCTTCCAATGAAATGATGCCAAAGCACAGAAAACAAGCCTCCAATGAAATTATCGCATACTTCAAAAATTTGCTTCCATCAAAATCACCCAAAAACAGAAAAAATTCGCTTCCAACGAAATTACCCCCGAAGACAAAAATTTGTTTTCCAACGAAATCTCCTGAGAACACAAATATTCGCTTCCAAAGATAACATCTAAGAGCACAAAAAATTCGCTTCCAACGAAATCAACATAGAACACAAAAATTCCCTTTCAACGAAATCACCCGAGAACACAAAATATTCGCTTCCAACGAAATCACCCCAGAGCACAAAATATTCACTTCCAACGAAATGACTCCTGAGCACAGAAAACACGCTTCCAACGAAATGACCCCGTACTTCAAAAATTTGCTTCCATCGAAAAAACCGAAGAACACAAAAAATTCGCTTGCAACGAAATCTCCTGAGAACACAAATACTTGCTTCCACCAAATCACCCCAGAGCACAAAAAATTCGCTTCCAACGAAATGACTACAGAGCACAGAAAACACGCTTCCAAAGAAATGACCCCATACTTCAAAAAATTGCTTCCATCGAAAAAAACGGAGAACACAAAAATACTCTTCCAACGACATTACCCCAGAAGACAAAAAATTCTTTTCCAACGAAATCTCCTGAGAACACAAATATTCTCTTCCAAAGATATCATCCCAGAGCACATAAAAATCATTTCAACGAAATCACCCCAGAACACAAAAATTCCCTTTCAAGGAAATCACCCAAGAACACAAAAAATTGGTTTCCAAAGAAATTACCTCAGAACACAAAAAATTCGCTTGCAACAAAATCTCCTGTGAACACAAATATTATCTTCCAAAGATATCATCCCAGAGCACAAAAAATTCAATTTCAATGAAATCACCCTAGAACACAAAAATTCCCTTTCAACGAAATCACCTGAACCCAAAAAATTTGCTTCCAATGAAATCACCCCAGAGCACAAAAAATTCGCTTCCAACGAAACGACTCCTGAGCACAGAAAACATGCTTCCAACGAAATGACCCCCGACTTCAAAAAATTGCTTCCATCGAAAAAACCAGAGAATACAAAAAATTCTCTTCCAACGACATTACCCCAGAAGACAAAAAATTCTTTTCCAACGAAATCACCTGAGAACACAAATATTTGCTTCCAAAGATATCATCCCAGAGCACAACAATTTCGCTTCCAACGAAATCACCCTAGAACACAAAAATTTCCTTTCAAAGAAATCACGTGAGAACACAAAGAATTCGCTTCCAAAGAAATTACACCAGAACACAAAAAATTCACTTGCAACGAAATCTCCTGAGAACACAAACATTCGCTTCCAACGAAATCAACCCAGAGTACAAAAAATTCCCTTCCTACGAAATGTCTCCAGAGCACAGAAAACACGCTTCCAACGAAATGACCCACTACTTCAAAAATTTGCTTCCATCGAAAAAACCGGAGAACACAAAAAATTCGCTTGCACCGAAATCTCCTGAGAACACAAATATTCGCTACCAACGAAATCACCCCAGAGCACAAAAAATTCGCTTCCAACGAAATGACTCTAGAGCACAGAAAACACGCTTCCAAGGAAATGACCCCCTACTTCAAAAAATTGCTTGCATCGAAAAAATCGGAGAACACAAAAAATTCTCTTCCAATGACATTACCCCAGAAGACAAAAAATTCTTTTCCAACGAAATCACCTGACAACACAAATATTCGCTTCCAAAGATATCATCCCAGAGCACAAAAAATTCGCTTCCTACGAAATGACTCCTGAGCACAGAAAACACGCTTACAACGAAATGACCCCCTACTTCAAAAATTTGCTTCCTTCGAATAAACCAAAGAACACATAAAATTCGCTTGCACCGAAATCTCCTGAGAACACAAATATTCGCTACCAACGAAATCACCCCAGAGCACAAAAAATTCGCTTCCAACGAAATGACTCTAGAGCACAGAAAACACGCTTCCAAGGAAATGATCCCCTACTTCAAAAAATTGCTTGCATCGAAAAAACCAGAGAACACAAAAAATTCTCTTCCAACGACATTACCCCAGAAGACGAAATCTCCTGAGAACACAAATATTCGCTTCCAAAGATATCATCCCAGAGCACAAAAAATTAGCTTCCAAAGATATTACCCCAGGAAACAAAAAATTCTTTTCCAAAGAAATCTCCTGAGAACACAAATATTCACTTCCAAAGATATCATCCCAGAGCAAAAAAAATCATTTCAACAAAATCACCTTAGAACGCAAAAATTCCCTTTCAACGAAATCACCCGAGAACCCAAAAAATTCGCTTCCAACGAAATCACCCTAGAACACAAAAATTCCCTTTCAACGATATCACTCGAGAACACAAAAAATTCGCTTCCAACGAAATGACTCCTGAGCACAGAAAACATACTTCCAACGAAATGACCCCCTACTTCAAAAAATTGCTTCCCTCGAAAAATTCGGAGAACACAAAAAATTCTCTTCCAATGACATTACCCCAGAAGACAAAAAATTCTTTTCCAAGGAAATCACCTGACAACACAAATATTCGATTCCTAAGATATCATCCCAGAGCACAAAAAATTCGCTTCCTACGAAATGACTCCTGAGCACAGAAAACACGCTTCCAACGAAATGACCCCCTACTTCAAAAATTTGCTTCCATCGAATAAACCGAAGAACCCAAAAAATTCGCTTGCAACGAAATCTCCTGAGAACACAAATAATCTCTTCCAAAGATATCATCCCAGAGCACATAAAAATCATTTCAACGAAATCACCCCAGAACACAAAAATTCCCATTCAAGGAAATCACCCGAGAACACAAAAATTGGTTTCCAAAGAAATTACCCCAGAACACAAAAAATTCGCTTGCAACGAAATATCCTGTGAACACAAATATTAGCTTCCAAAGATATCATCCCAGAGCACAAAAAATTCTCTTTCAACGAAATCACCATAGAACACAAAAATTTGCTTTCAAAGAAATCACCCGAGAACACAAAAAATTCCCTTCCAACAAAATTACTCCAGAACACAAAATTCCCTTTCAACGAAATCACCCGAACCCAAAAAATTCGCTTCCAATGAAATCACCCCAGAGCACAAAAAAATTGCTTCCAACGAAAGGACTCCAGAGCACAGAAAACACGCTTCAAACAAAATGACCTCCTACCTCAAAAATTTGCTTCCATCGAAAAAACCAGAAAACACAAAAAATTTTCTTCCAACGATATTACCCCATAAGACAAAAAATTCTTTTCCAACGAAACCTCCTGAGAACACAGATATTCGCTTCCAAAGATATCATCCCAGAGCACAAAAAATTTGCTTCCAAGGAAATCACCCTAGAACACAATAATTCCCTTTCAACAAAATCACCCGAGAACACAAAAAATTCGCTTCCAAAGAAATCACCCCAGAACACAAAAAACTCGCTTCCAATGAAATGACTCCAGAGCACAGAAAACACGCTTCCAACGAAATGACCCCCAAATTCAAAAATTTGCTTCAATCGAAAAAAACGGAGAACAAAAAAATTCTCTCCAAAGATATTACCCAGAAGACAAAAAATTCTTTTCCAACAAAATCTTTTGAGCACACAAATATACGCTTCCGAAGAAATCATCCCAGAACACAAAAAATTTGCTTCCTAAGAAATCACCCTAGACCACAAAATTCCCTTTGAACTAAATCACCTGAGAACCCAAAAATTTTGCTTCCAAAGAAATCACCCCAGAACACAAAAAATTTGCTTGCAACGAAATCTCCTGAGAACACACATATTCGCTTCCAACGAAATCACCCCAGAGCAGAAAAAATTCGCTTTCAACGAAATGACACCAGAGCACAGAAAACAGGCTTCCAACGAAATGACCCCCTACTTCAAAAATTTGCTTCCACCAAAAAAACCGGAGAACACAAAAATTCTCTTCCAACGATATTACCCCAGAAGACAAAAAATTCTTTTCCAACTGAATCTCCTCAGAACATAAATATTTGCTTCAGAAGATATCATCCCAGAGCACAAAAAATTTGCTTCCTAAGAAATCACACTAGAACAAGAAAATTCCCTTTCAACTAAATCACCTGAGAACACAAAAATTTTGCTTCCAAAGAAATCACCCCAGAGCACAAAAAATTTGCTTGCAACGAAATCTCCTAAGAACACACATATTCACTTCCAACGAAATCACCCCAGAGCACAAAAAATTCGCTTCCAACGAAATGACACCAGAGCACAGAAAACACGCTTCCAACAAAATGACCCCCTACTTCAAAAATTTGCTTCAATCGAAAAAAACGAAGAACACAAAAATTCTCTTCCAACGATATTACCCCAGAAGACAAAAAATTCTTTTCCAAAGAAATCTCCTGATAACACAAATATTCGCTTCCAAAGATATCATTCCTGAGCACAAAAAATTCGCTTCCAACACAATTAACCTAGAATACAAAAATTCCCTTTCAACGAAATCACCCGAGAACACAAAAAATTTGCTTGCAAAAAAATCACCCCAGAGCACAAAAAATTTGCTTCCAACGAAATGACTCCAGAGCGCAGAAAACACGCTTCCAACGAAATGACTCCCTACTTCAATAATTTGTTTCCATCGAAATCACCTGAGAACACAAAAAATTCGCTTGCAACAAAATTACCCCAGAACAAAAAAATTCGCTTGCAACAAAATCTCCTGAGAACACAAATATTCGCTTCAAAGGAAATCAACCCAGACCACAAAAAATTTGCTTCCAACGAAATGACTCCAGAGCACAGAAAACACGCTTAAAACAAAATGACACCCTACTTCAAAAATTTGCTTCAATCGAAAAAACTGGGGAACACAAAAAATTCTCTTCCAACTATATTACCCCAGAAGACAAAAAATTCTTTTCCAACGAAATCTCCTGAGAAAAAAAATATTTGCTTCCAAAGATAACATCCCAGAGCATAAAAAATTCGCTTCCAACAAAATCACCCTAGAACACAAAAATTCCCTTTCAACGAAATCACCCGAGAACCCAAAAATTTTGCTTCCAAGGAAATCACCCCAGAACACAAAAAATTCGATTGCAAGGAAATCTCCTGAGAACACAAATATTGGCTTCCAACGAAATCACTCCAGAGCACAAAAAATTGGCTTCAAAAGAAACGACTCCAGAGCACAGAAAACACGGTTCCAACGAAATGACCCCCTACTTCAAAAATTTGCTTCCATCGAAAAAACTGGAGAACACAATAAATTCTCTTTCAACGATATTACCCCAGAAGACAAAAAATTCTTTTCCAACGAAATCTCCTGAGAACACAAATATTCGCTTCGAAAGATATCATCCCAGAGCACAAAAAATTCGCTTCCAATGAAATCACCCTAGAACACAAAAATTCCCTTTCAACGAAATCACCCGAGAACACAAAAAATTCGCTTACAACGAAATAACCCCAGAGCACCAAAAATTCGCTTCCAAGCACCAAAAATTCGCTTCCAACGAAATGACTCCAGAGCACAGAAAAAACGCTTCCAATGAAATGACCCCCAACTTCAAAAATTTGCTTCCATCGAAAAAACCAGAGAACACAAAAAAAATTCTCTTCCAACGACATTACCCCAGAAGACAAAAAATTCTTTTCCAACGAAATCTCCTGAAAACACATATATTCGCTTCCAAAGATATCATCCCAGAGGACAAAAAATTCGCTTCCAACGAAATCACCCTACAACACAAAAATTCCCTTTCAACGAAATCACCCGAAAACACAAAAAAATCGCTTCCAACGAAATGACTCCAGAGCACAGAAAACATGCTTCCAACGAAATGACACCCTACTTCAAAATTTGCTTCCATCGAAAAAACCGGAGAACACAAAAAATTCTCTTCCAACTACATTACCCCAGAACACAAAAAATTCACTTGCAAGGAAATGTCATGAGAACACACATATTCGCTTCTAACGAAATCACCCCAGAACACAAAAATTCCCTCTCAAAGAAATCACGCAAGAACACAAAAAATTCGCTTCCAACGAAATTACCCCAGAACACAAAAAATTCACTTGCAAGGAAATCTCCTGAGAACACACATATTCGCTTCCAACGAAATCACCCCAGAGTGCAAAAAATTCGCTTCCAACGAAATGACTCCAGATCACAGAAAACACGCTTCCAACGAAATGACCCACTACTTCAAAAGATTGCTTCCGTCGAAAAAAGTGGAGAACACAAAAATTCTCTTCCAAAGCCATTACCCCAGAAGACAAAAAATTCTTTTCCAACGAAATCTACTGATAACACAAATATTCGCTTCAGAAGATATCATCCCAGAGCACAAAATATTTGCTTCCTAAGAAATCACACTAGAACAAGAAAATTCCCTTTCAACTAAATCACCTGAGAACACAAAAATTTTGCTTCCAAAGAAATCACCCCAGAGCACAAAAAAATTGCTTGCAACGAAATCTCCTAAGAACACACATATTCACTTCCAACGAAATCACCCCAGAGCACAAAAAATTTGCTTCAAACGAAATGACACCAGAGCACAGAAAACACGCTTCCAACAACATGACTCCCTACTTCAAAAAATTGCTTCAATCGAAAAAAACGGAGAACACAAAAATTCTCTTCCAACGATATTACCCCAGAAGACAAAAAATTCTTTTCCAAAGAAATCTCCTGATAACACAAATATTCGCTTCCAAAGATATCATCCCTGAGCACAAAAAATTCGCTTCCAACACAATTACCCTAGAATACAAAAATTCCCTTTCAACGAAATCACCCGAGAACACAAAAACACCCTTTCAACGAAATCACCCGAGAACACAAATAATTCGCTTCCAACGAAACTACCCCAGAACACAAAAAATTCTTTTCCAACGAAATCTGAGAACACAAATGTTCGCTTCCAACGAAATCACCCCAGAGCACAAAAAACTCGTTTCCAACGAAATGAATCCAGAGCACTGAAAACACGAATCAAAAGAAATGATATCATACTTCAAAAATTTGCTTCCATCGAAATCACCCAAGAACACAAAAAATTCGCTTGCAACGAAATCTCCTGAGAACACAAACATTCGCTTCCAACGAAATCACCGCAGAGCACAAAAAATTTGCTTGCAACGAAATCTACTGAGAAGAAAATATTCGCTTCCAAGGAAATCACCGCAGAGCACAAAAAATTCGCTTCCATCGAAATGACTCCAGAGCACAGAAAACATGCTTCCTACGCAATGACCACATACTTCAAAAAATTTGCTTCCATCGAAATCACCCCAGAACACAAAAAATTCGCTTCCAACGAAATCTCCTGTGAACACAAATATTCGCTTCCAACGAAATCACCGCAGAGCACAAAAAATTCGCTTCCAAAGAAATGACTCCAGAACACAAAAAATTCGCTTCCAACGAAATCACCCTAGAACATAAAAAATTCGCTTCCATCGAAATCACCACAGAAGACAAAAAATTCACTTCCAACCAAATCACCCCAGAGCTCAAAAAATTCGCTTTTACGAAATTACCCTAGAACATAAAAAATTCGCTTTCAACGAAATCACCCGAGAACACAAAATATTCGCTTCCAAAGAAATCACCGCAGAGCCCAAAAAATTCGCTGCCAACGAAATGACTCCAGTGTACAGAAAACACGCTTCCAACGAAATGATCCCATACTTCAAAAATTTGCTTCCATCGAAATCACCCAAGAACACCAAAAATTCGCTTCAAACAAAATTACCCCAGAACACAAAAAATTCGCTTCCAACGACATGAACCCATAACACAAAAAATTTGCTTACATCGAAATCACCCGAGAACAGAAAAAATTCGCTCCAAGAGAAATTACGCCAGACCACCAAAAATTCGCATCCAATGAAAAAACACGAGAACAAAAATATTAGCTTCCAACGAAATCACGCTACAACATAAAAAAATCGCTTCCATCGAAATCACCCGAGAACACAAAAAAATTCGCTTCCAACAAAATTACCCCAGAACAGAAGAAATTCCCTTCCAACGAAATGGCTCCAGAGTACAGAAAACACGCTTCCAATGAAATGACCCCCTACTTCAAAAATTTGCTTCCATCGAAAAAACCAGAGAACACAAAAAATTCGCTTCCAACGAAATCACCCTAGAACACAAAAAATTCGCTTCCAATAAAATCACCCCAGAACACAAAAAATTCGCTTCCAAAGAAATCACCACAGAGCACAAAAAATTCGCTTTCAACGAAATCACCCTAAAGCAAAAAAATTCACTTTCAACGAAATCACCCGAGAACACAAAAAATTCGCATACAACGAAATTACCCGAGAATTGAAAAAATTTACTTCTAACCAAATCAACCTAGAGCACAAAAAATTCCCTTCCAACAAAATCACCCGAGAACACAAATATTGGCTTCTCACGAAATTACCCCAGAATGGAAAAAGTTTGCTTCCATCGAAATCACCCCAGAACACAAAAAAATCGCTTCCAACGAAATCACCCCAACACACAAAAAATTTACTTCCAAAGAAATCAACCCAGAACACGAAAAATTTGCTTCTATCGAAATCACCCGAGAACAGAAAAAAATTCGCTTCCAACAAAAATACCCCAGAACATAAAAAATTAGCTTCCAACGAAATCACCAGGGAACACAAATATTTGCGTCCAACGAAATCACCCAGGAACATAAAAAATTCGCTTCCATCGAAATGTCCCTATACTTCAAATATTTGCTTCCATCGAAATTACCTGAGAACCCAAAAAATTTGCTTCCAACGAAATTACCCCAGAACACAAAAAATTCGCTTGCAAAGAAATCTCCTGAGAAGACAAATATTCGCTTCCAAAGAAATCACCCCAGAGCACAAAAAATTCGCTTCCAACGAAATCACCCCAAGCACAAAAAACTCGCTTTCAATGAAATGAGCCCATACTTGAAAAATTTGCTTCATCGAAATCACCCGAGAACACAAAAATTCGCTTCCAAGGAAATCACCCCAGAACACAAAAAATTCACTTCCACGAAATCACCTAAGAACACAAAAAATTCGCTTCCAACGAAATCACCCCCGAACACAAAAAATTTGATTCCAAAGAAATGACTCCAGAGCACAGAAAACACGCTTCCAATGAAATCACCCCATACTTCAAAAAAATTCACTTCCAACTAAATTGCCCCAGAACACAAAAAATTCGCTTCCAACGAAATCAACCCAGAACACAAAAAATTTGCTTCCATCGAAATCACCCGAGAACAGAAAAAATTCGTTTCTAACGAAATCACCCGGGAACACAAATATTAGCTTCCAATGAAATCACCCTAAAACCAAACAATTCTTTTCCAACGAAATCTCATGAGAACACAAATATTCGCTTCCAAAGAAATCACCCCAGAGCACCAAAAATTCGCTTCCAAAGAAATTACCCTAAGGAAAAAAATTTCACTTTCAACGAAATCAACTAAGAAAACAAAAAATTCGTGTCCAATGAAATCAACCCAGAACACAAAAAATTCGCATCCAAAGAAATCACTCAGAACACAAAAATTTCCCTTCCAACGAAATGACTCCAAAACACAGAAAACACGCTTCCAATGAAATCACCCCAGAGCACAAAAAATTCGCTTCCAACGAAATCAACCTAGAACACAAAAAATTTGCTTCTATCCAAATCACCTGAGAACAAAAAAAATTTGCTTCCAAAGAAATTACCCCAGAATACAAAAAATTCGCTTCCATCGAAATCCCCGCAGAGCACAAAAAAAATTGCTTCCAAAGAAATCACCCTAGAACACAAAAAATTCGCTTCCAACAAAATCACCCCAGAACACAAAAAATTGCTTCCAAAGAAATGACTCCAATGCACAGAAAACACGCTTCCAACGAAATCACCCCGTAATTAAAAAAAATTCAGTTTCAAAAAATTGCCCCAGAACACAAAAAATTCTCTTCCAACGAAATCAACCCAGAACACAAAATATTCGCTTCCATCAAAATCACCCCAGAACACAAAAAATTCACTTCCACGAAATTACCCCAGAACACAAAAAATTCGCTTGCAAAGAAATGTCCTGAGAAGACAAATATTCGCTTCCAAAGAAATCACCCCAGAGCACAAAAAATTTGCTTCCAACAAAATCACCCCAAGTACAAAAAATTCGCTTTCAAAGAAATGAGCCCATACTTCAAAAATTTGCTTCCATCGAAATCACCTAAGAACACAAAAAATTCGCTTCCAACGAAATCACCCCCGAACACAAAAAATTTGATTCCAAAGAAATGACTCCAGAGCACAGAAAACACGCTTCCAATGAAATCACCCCATACTTCAAAAAAATTCACTTCCAACTAAATTGCCCCAGAACACAAAAAATTCGCTTCCAACGAAATCAACCCAGAACACAAAAAATTTGCTTCCATCGAAATCACCCGAGAACAGAAAAAATTCGTTTCTAACGAAATCACCCGGGAACACAAATATTAGCTTCCAATGAAATCACCCTAAAGCACAAAAAATTCGCTTCCAACGAAATCTCCTGAGAACACAAATATTCGCTTCCAAAGAAATCAACCCAGAGCACAAAAAATTCGCTTCCAACGAATTTACCCAAGGCAAAAAAAAAATTCACTTTCAACGAAATCACCTGAGAACACAAAAAATTCGTGTCCAACCAAATCAACCCAGAACACAAAAAATTCGCATCCAAAGAAATCACACAGAACATAAAAATTTCCCTTCCAACGAAATGACTCCAAAACACAGAAAGCATGCTTCCAATGAAATCACCCAAGAGCACAAAAAATTTGCTTCCAACAAAATCAACCCAGAACACAAAAAATGTGCTTCTATCCAAATCACCCGAGAACAGAAAAAATTCGCTTCCAAAGAAATTACCCCAGAATAGATAAATTTACTTCCACCCAAATCAAGCCAGAGCACAAAAAATTCCCTTCCAAAAAAATCACCCGAGAACACAAATATTGGCTTCCAACGAAATTACCCCAGAACGGAAAATTTTTACTTCCATCGAAATCACCCAGAACACAAAAAATTCGCTTCCAACAAAATTCCCGCAGAGCACAAAAAAATTGCTTCCAAAGAAATCACCCTAGAACACAAAAAATTGGCTTCCAACAAAATCACCCCAGAACACAAAAAATTTGCTTGCAAGGAAATGACTCCAATGTACAGAAAACATGCTTCCAACGAAATCACCCCAAAACACAAAAAATTTGCTTCCAACGTACTTACCCCAGAACACAAAAAATTCGCTTCCAACGAAATTCCCGCAGAGCACAAAAAAATTCGCTTCCAATGAAATTACCCATACTTCAAAAATTTGCTTCCATCGAAATCACCTTAAAACACAAAAAATTAGCTTCCAACTAAACTACTACAAACGAAATGACCCCCTACTTCAAAAATTTGCTTCCATCGAAAAAACGGGAGAACACAAAAAATTCTCTTCCAACGATATTACCCCAGAAGACAAAAAATTCTTTTCCAACGAAATCTCCTGAGAACACAAATATTCGCTTCCAAAGATATCATCACAGAGTAGAAAAAATTCGCTTCCAACGAAATCACCCTAGAACACAAAAATTCCCTTTCAATGAAATCACGCGAGAACACAAAAAATTCGCTTCCAACGAAATCACCCCAGAGCACAAAAAATTCGCTTCCAACAAAGTGACTCCAGAGCACAGAAAACATGCTTCCAACGAAATGACCCCGTATTGCAAAAATTTGCTTCCATCGAAAAAACCGGAGAACACAAAAAATTCTCTTCCAACAATATTACCCCAGAAGACAAAAAATTCGCTTCCAATGAAATCACCTGGGAACACAAATATTCGCTTTCAATGAAATCACCAGAGAACACAAAAAATTTGCTTCCATAGAAATCACCCCAGAGCACAAAAAATTGGCTTCCAACAAATGACTCCAGAGCAATGAAAACACGCTTCCAACGAAATGACCCCCTACTTCAAAAATTTGCTTCAATTGAAAAAACCAGAGAACACAAAAAATTTGCTTCCAACAAAATCACCCCAGAGCACAAAAAATTTGCTTCCAAAGAAATGACTCCAGAGCACAGAAAACACGCTTCCAACTAAAGCCCTCCTGAGAACAAAAATTTTGTTTCCAACAAAATCACCCTAGAACATAAAAAATTCGCTTTCAACGAAATCTCCCGAGAACACAAAAAATTCGCTTCCAAAGAAATGACTCCAGAGCACAGAAAACACGCTTCCAATGAAATGACCCCAGAAAACAAAAATTTCACTTCCAAAAAATCACCCTAGAACATAAAAAATTCGCTTCCATCGAAATCACCGCAAAACACAAAAATTCACATCCAACGAAAAGACTCCAGAGCACAGAAAACACACTTCCAAAGAAATGACCCTCTACTTGAAAAATTTTCTTCCATCGGAAAAACCAGCGAACACAAAAAGTTAGCTTCCAATGAAATTACCCCAAAAGACAAAAAATTAGCTTGCAACGAAATCTCCTGAGAACACAAATATTTGCTTCCAACCAAATCAGGCAAAAACACAAATATTCGCTTCCAACGAAATCACCGAAGAACACAAAAAATTCGCATCCAACGAAATTACCCCAGAATAGAAAAAAATTACTTCCAACCAAATCAACCCAGAGCACAAAAAATTCCCTTCCAACAAAATCACCCAGGAACACAAATATTGGCTTCCAACGAAATTACCCCAGAACTGAAAAAATTTGCTTCCATCGAAATCACCCAAGAACACAAAACTTTGTTCCCAAAGAAATCACCGCAGAACACAAAAATTTTGCTTCCAACGAAATGACTCCGGAACACAGAAAAAACGTTACCAAGGAAATCACCCGAGAACACAAAAAATTCGCTTCCAACGAAATCATCCTAGAACACAAAAAATTCGCATCCAATGAAATGACTCCAGAGCACAGAAAACACGCTTCCAATGAAATGACCCCAGAAAACAAAAATTTCGCTTCCATCGAAATCACCGCAAAACACAAAAATTCACATCCAATAAAAAGACTCCAGAGCACAGAAAACACGCTTACAACAAAATGACCCCCTATTTCAAAAATTTGCTTCATTCGAAAAAACCGGAGACACAAAGAATTCGCGTCCAACGAAATCACCCCAGAACATAAAAAATTTGCTTCCAAAAAATTACTCTAGAGAACAGAAAACACCCTACCAACGAAAGAACCCCATACTTCAAAAAAATTCGCTTCCAACAAAATCACCCCAGAACAAAATTTTTTTCTTTCAACGAAATCACCCCAGAGCACAAAAAATTCGATTACAACAAAATTACCCCAGAACACAAGAAATACTCTTCCAACAAAATCGCCCCAGAGCACAAAAAATTCGTTTCCAACGAAATCACCCTGGAACACAAAAAATTGGCTTTCTACAAAATCACCGGAGAACACAAAAAATTTGATTCCAATGAAATTACCTTAGAACACAAAAAATTCGCTTCCAACGAAATCACCCCAGAGCACAAAAAATTTGCTTCCAACGAAATGACTCCATAGCTAGAAAACACGCTTCGAACGAAATGACCCCCTACTTCAAACATTTGCTTCCATCGAAATCACCCAAGAACACAAAAAATTCGCTTCCAACGAAATCACCCCAGAACATAAAACATTCGCTTCCAACGAAATGACCCCTGAGCACAGAAAACACGCTTCTAACGAAATCACCCCATACTTAAAAATATTCTCATCCAACGAAATTATCCCAGAGCAGAAAACATTTGCTTCCTACGAAATCACCCCAAAGCACAAAAAATTCTCTTCCAACGAAATCACCCTAAAGCACAAAAAATTCGATATCAACGAAATCACCCTAGAACACAAAAAATTCCTTTTCAACGAAATTACCCCAGGAGAGAAAAAATTTGCTTCTATCGTAGTCACCACAGAGCACAAAATATTCATTCCCAATGTAATCACACCAGAACACAAAAAATTAGCTTCCAATGAAATTACCCCTGAAGAGAAAAAATTCGCTTCAAATAAAATCACCAGAGAGCACAAAAAATTCGCTTCCAACTAAATACCCAAGAACACAAAAATTCAATTCCAACGATATTACCCCAGAAGAAAAAAAATTCGCTTCCAACGAAATCTCCTGAGAACACAAATATTCGCTTCCAAAGAAATCACCCTTAGCACAAAAAATTCGCTTCCAACGAAATCACCCCAGAACACAAAAAATTCTCTTTCAACGAAAACACCCGAGAACAAAAAAAATTCGCTTCCAACGAAAGCACCACAGAGCACAAAAAATTAGCTTCCAACGAAATGACTCCAGAGCACAGAAAACACGCTTCCAAAGAAATGACCCCAGAACACAAAAAATTCACTGCCAACAAAATCACCTCGAACACAAAAAATTCGCTTTCAACGAAATCACCCGAGAAAAAAAAATTCACTTCCAACGTAATCACCACAGAGCACAAAAAATTCGCTTCCCGTAAAATGACCCTATAACATAAAAAATTCGCTTCAATCGAAATCACCAGAGAAGACAAAATATGTGCTTCCAACCAAATACCCCAGAGCGCAAAAAAATTGCTTACAACGAAATCACCCTGCAACATAAAAAATTCGCTTTCAACAAAATGAACAGGGGATACAACAAATTCTCTTCCAACGAAATGACCCCCTACGTCAAAAATTTTCTTCCAGCGAAAAACAGTAGAACACAAAAAATTCGCTTCCAACGAAATTACCCAAGAAAACAAAAAAATTCGCTTGCAACCAAATCTTCGGAGAACACAAATATTCGCTTTCAAAGAAATCACACTAGAGCACAAAAAATTCGCTTACAACGAAGTGACTCCAGAGCACAGAAAACACGCTTGCAAAGAAATGACCCCATACTTCAAAAATTTGTTTCCATCGAAATCACCCGAAAACATAAAAAATTCGCTTCCAACAAAATCACCCCAAAGCACAAAAAATTCGCTTCCAAAGAAATGACCTCAGACTTCAAAAATTTTCTTCCATCGAAAAGACCAGAGAACACATAAAATTCGCTTCCAACGAAATTACCCCTGAACACAAAAAATTCACTTCTAAAGAAATCTCTTGAGAATACAAATATTGGCTTCCAAAGAAATCATCCCAGAGCACAAAAAATTTGCTTCCAAAGAAATCACCCCAGAGTACAAAAATTCCCATCCAACAAAATCACCCGAGAACACAAATATTGGCTTCCATTGAAATCACCCCAGAACACAAAAATTTCGCTTCCAACGAAATGACTCCAGAGCACAGAAAACACGCTTACAAAGAAATGACCCCCTACTTCAAAAATTTCCTTCCATCGAAAAAACCGGAGAAAACACAAAAAATTCTCTTACAACGAGATTACCCCAGACGACCAAAAATTCTTCTCCAAAGAAATCTCCTGAAAACACAAATATTCGCTTCCAATGAAATCATCCCAGAGCACAAAAAAATTCGCTTCCAACGAAATCACCCGATAACACATAAAATTCACGTCCAACGAAATTATCACAGAACAGAAAAAATTTGCTTCCATCGAAATCACCCCACAATACAAAAAATTCGCCTCCAACGAAATCACGCTAGAACACAAAAAATTAGCTTTTTCAACGAAATCACCCGAGAACACAAAAAATTCGCTTCCAATGAAATCACCCCAGAGCACAAAAAATTCCCTTTCAACGAATGGACTCCAGAGCACAGAAAACTCGCTTGGAATGAAATGACCCCCTACTTCAAAAATTTGCTTCCATCAAAAAAACCGGAGAACACAAAAAATTCTCTTCCAACAATATTACTCCCAGAAGACCAAAAATTCTTTTCCAACGAAATCTCCTAGGAACACAAATATTCGCTTCCAATGAAATCATCCCAGAGCACAAAAAAACTCGCTTCCAAAGAAATCACCTTAGAATATAAAAAATTCGCTTTCAACGATATCACCTGAGAACACAAAAAATCGCTTCCAAAGAAATTAACCCAGAATAGAAAAAAAATTACTTCCAACCAAATCAACCCAGAGCACAAAAATTCCCTTCCAACAAAATCACCCAAGAACACAAATATTGGCTTCCAACAAAATTACCACAGAACTGAATAAAATCACCTGAGTACGCAAATATTTGCTAACAACGAAATTACACCAGAACAGAAAAAATTTGCTTCCATCGAAATCACCCCAGAACACAAAAATTTCGCTTCCATCGAAATCACCCCAGAAAACAAAACTTTGCTTCCAAAGAAATCAATCCAGAACACAAAAATTCGCTTCCAACAAAATCACCCCAGAACACAAAAAATTTGCTCCCAAAGAAATCACCGCAGAACACAAAAATTTCGCTTCCAACGAAATGACTCCAGAACACAGAAAAAACGCTACCAACGAAATCACTCGAGAACACAAAAAATTCGCTTCCAATGAAATCATCCTAGAACACAAAAAATTCGCATCCAACGAAATGACTCCAGAGCACAGAAAACACACTTCCAATGAAATGACCCCAGAAAACAAATATTTCGCTTCCATCGAAATCACCGCAAAACACAAAAATTCACATCGAACGAAAAGACTCCAGAACACAGAAAAAACGCTACCAACGAAATCACCCGAGAACACAAAAAATTCACTTCCAACGAAATCATCCTAGAACACAAAAAATTCGCATCCAACGAAATGACTCCAGAGCACTGAAAACACGCTTCCAGTGAAATGACCCTAGAAAACAAAAATTTCGCTTCCATCGAAATCACCGCAAAACACAAAAATTCACGTCCAACGAAAAGACTCCAGAGCACGTAAAAAAACACGCTTCCAACGAAATGACCCCCTATATCAAAAATTTGCTTCATTCGAAAAAACCGGAGACACAAAGAATTCGCCTTCCACGAAATCACCCCAGAACACAAAAAATTCGCTTCCAACCATATTACCCCAGAAGAAAAAAAATTTGCTTCCAACGAAATCTCCTAAGAACACAAATATTCGCTTCCAAAGAAATCACCCTTAGCACAAAAAATTTGCTTAAAAAGAAATCACCCCAGAGTACAAAAATTCCCTTCTAACAAAATCACCCGAGAACACAAATATTGGCTTTCATTGAAATCACCCCAGAACACAAAAATTTCTCTTCCAACGAAATGACTACAACGATATTACCCCAGAAGACAAAAAATACTTTTCCAAAGAAATCTCCTGAAAACACAAATATTCGTTTCCAAAGATATCATCACAGAGCACAAAAAAATTCGCTTCCAACAAAATCACCTGATGACACAAAAAATTCACGTCCAACGAAATTATCACAGAACAGAAAAATTTGCTTTCATCAAAATCACCCCATAATACAAAAAATTTGCTTCCAACCAAATCATGCTAGAACACAAAAAATTAGCTTTTTCAACGAAATCACCCGAGAACACAAAAAATTCACTTGCAATGAAATCACCCGAGAGCACAAAAAATTCCCTTGAAAGGAAATAACTCCACAGCACAGAAAACACGATTCCAACGAAATGACCCCCTATCTCAATATTTTGCTTCCATCGAAAAGCCCGGAGAACACAAAAAATTTGCTTCCAACGAAATAACCCCAGAACACAAAAAATTTGCTTGCAACGAAATTTTCTGAGAACACAAATATTCGCTTCCAACGAAATCCCCCCAGAACACAAAAAATTCGCTTCTAACGAAATCACCCTAGAACACAAAAATTCCCTTTCAAATAAATCACCCGAGAACAAAAAAAAATTCGCTTCCAACGAAATCACCCCAGAGCACAAAAATTTCGCTTCCAACGAGATGACTCCAGAGCACAGAAAACACGCTTCCAAAGAAATGATCCCCTACTTCAAAAATTTGCTTCCATCGAAAAGACAGGAGAACACAAAAAATTCTCTTCCAACAATATTACCCCAGAAGACAAAAAATTCTTTTCCAACGAAATCTCCTGGGAACACAATTATTTGCTTCCAAAGATATCATTCCAGAGCACAAAAAATTCGCTTCCAACGAAATTACCCTAGAGCACAAAAAATTCGCTTCCAACGAAATCACCCCAGAATACAAAAAAATTCGCTTCCAAAGAAATAACCCAAGAATATAAAAAATTCGCTTCCAAAGAAATAATCCAAGAATATAAAAAATTCGCTTCGATCAAAATCACCCGAGAACACAAAAAATTAGATTCCAACGAAATTACCCCAGAACACAAGAAATTCCTTCCAACGAAATAACCCCAGAGCACAAAAAATTCCCTTACAACGAAAGGACTCCAGAGCACAGAAAACACAAATCCAACGAAAGGACCCCCTATTTCAAATATTTGCTTCCATCGAAATCACCTGAGAACACAAAAAATTCGCTTCGAACTAAATTAGCCCAGAAGACAAAAATTTCTTTTCCAAGGAAACCTCCTGAGGACACAAATATTCGCTTCCAACGAAATCAACCCAGAGCACAAAAAACTCGCTTCCAAAGAAATCACCCTAGAATATAAAAAATTCGCTTTCAACGATATCACCTGCGAATACAAAAAATTCGCTTCCAAAGAAATTACCCCAGAACACAAAAAATTCGATTGCAACGAAATCTCCTGAGAACACAAATATTCGTTTCCAATGAAATCACCGCAGAGCACAAAAAAGTCGTTTCCAACGAAATGACTCCAGGGCACAGAAAGCACGCTTCCAACGAAATTACCCCCTACTTCAAAAATTTGTTTCCATCGAAATCACCTGAGAACACAAAAAATTCACTTCCAACGAAATCACCCCAGAACACAAAAAATTCGCTTGCAACGAAATCTCCTGAGAACACAAATATTCGCTTCCAGCGAAATCACACCAAAGCACAAAAAATTCGCATCCAACGAAATGACTCCAGAGCACAGAAAACACGCGTGCAACGAAATGACCCCCTACTTCAAAAATTTGCTTCCTTCGAATAAACCGGAGAACACAAAAAATTCTCTTCCAACGAGATTACCCCAGAATACAAAAAATTCTTTTCCAATGAAATCTCCTGAGAACACAAATATTCGCTTCCAAAGAAATCATCCCAGAGCACAAAAAAATTCGCTTCCAACAAAAGCACCCGATAACACAAAAAATTCACGTCCAACGTAATTATCACAGAACAGAAAAAAATTTGCTTCCATTGAAATCACCCCAGAATAAAAAAAATTTGCTTCCAAAGAAATCACGCTAGAACACAAAAAATTAGCTTTTTCAATGAAATCACCCGAAAACACAAAATTTCCTTTCAAAGAAATCACCTGAGAACACAAAAAATTTGCTTCCAATGAAATCACCCCAGAACACAAAAAATTCGCTTGCAATGAAATCTCCTGAGAACACAAAAATTCGCTTCCAACGAAATAGTCCCAGAGCACAAAAAATTCGCTTCCAACGAAATTACCCTAGAACACAAAAATTCCCTTTCAATGAAATCACCCAAGAACACAAAAAATTCGCTTCCAACGAAAACACCATAGAACAAAAAAAAAAATCGCTTCCATCGAAATCACCACAGAAGACAAAAAATTCTCTTCCAATGATATTACCCCAGAAGACAAAAACTTCTTTTCAAACGAAATCTCGTGAGAACACAAATATTCGCTTCCAAAGATATCATCCCAGAGCACAAAAAATTCCCTTCAAACGAAATCACCCAAGAGCACGAAAAATTCGCTTCCAAAGAAATGACTCCAGAGCACAGAAAACACGCTTCCAATGATATGACCCCATACTTCAAAAATTTGCTTCCATCGAAATCACCCGAGAACACAAAAAATTCGCTGCCAACGAAATAACCCTAGAACACAAAACATTCCCTTTCAACGAAATCACCCGAGAACACAGAAAATAGCTTCCAACAAAATGACTCCAGAGCACAGAAAATTTGCTTCCAACGAAATCACCCTAGAACACAAAAAATTTCCTTTGAACAAAATCACCTGAGAACACAAAATGTCACGTCCAATGAAATTACCACAGAACAGAAAAAATTTGCTTCCATCGAAATCACCCGAGAACACAAAAAATTCTCTTCCAAAGAAATCACGCTAGAACCCAAAAAATTAGCGTTCAATGAAATCACCCCTGAGCACAAAAAATTCTCTTCCAACGAAATGACTCCAGAGCACATAAAACACGAATCCAACGAAATGACCCCCTACTTAAAAAATTTGCTTCCATCGAAAAACCGGAGAACATAAAAAATTCGCTTTCAAAGAAATTACCCCAGAACACAAAAAATTCGCTTGCAACCAAATTTTCTGAGAACACAAATATTCGCTTCCAACGAAATCACCCCAGAACAAAAAAATTCGCTTTCAACGAAATTTTCTGAGAACACAAATATTCGCTTCCAACGAAATTACCCCAGAACACAAAAAATTTGCTTGCAACGAAATTTTCTGAGAACACAAATATTCGCTTCCAAAGAAATCATCCCAGAGCACAAAAAAAATTCGCTTCCAACGAAAGCACCCGATAACACAAAAAATTCACGTGAAACGAAATTATCACAGAACAGAAAAAAATTTGCTTCCATCGAAATAACCCCAGAATAAAAAAATTTGCTTCCAACGAAATCACGCTAGAACACAAAAAATTAGCTTTTTCAACGAAATCACCCGAAAACACAAAATTTCCTTTCAAAGAAATCACCCGAGAACACAAAAAATTCGCTTCCAATGAAATCACCCCAGAACACAAAAAATTCGCTTGCAATGAAATCTAATGAGAACACAAATATTCGCTTCCAACGAAATCGTCCCAGAGCACAAAAAATTCGCTTCCAACGAAATCACCCTAGAACGCAAAAATTCCCTTTCAATGAAATCACCCGAGAACACAAAAAAATCGCTTCCTACGAAATCACCCCAGAGCACAAAAATTCCCTTCAAACGAAAGGACTCCAGAGCACAGAAAACACGATTCCAACGAAATGTCCCCCTATTTCATATATTTGCTTCCATCGAAATCACCCGAGAACACAAAAAATTCGCTTCCAACGAAATTACCCCAGAAGACAAAAATTTCTTTTCCAATGAAACCTCCTGAGAACACAAATATTCGCTTCCAACGAACTCACCCCAGAGCACAAAAAATTCGCTTCCAAAGAAATCACCCTAGAATAAAAAAATTCGCTTTCAACGATATCACCTGAGAACACAAAAAATTCGCTTCCAAAGAAATTACCCCAGAACACAAAAAATTCGCCTGCAACGAAATCTTCTGAGAACACATATAATCGCTTCCAACGAATTTAACCCAGAACACAAAAAATAGGCTTCAAACGAAATGACTCCAGAGCACAGAAAACAAGCTTCCAACGAAATGATCCCATACTTCAAAAATTTGCTTCCAATGAAATCACCCCAGAACACAAAAAATTGGCTTGCAATGAAATCTCCTGAGAACACAAAAATTCGCTTCCAACGAAATCGTCCCAGAGCACAAAAAATTCGTTTCCAACGAAATTACCCTAGAACACAAAAATTCCCTTTCAATGAAATCACCCAAGAACACAAAAAATTCGTTTCCAACGAAAACACCATAGAACAAAAAAAAAATCGCTTCCATCGTAATCACCACAGAAGACAAAAAATTCTCTTCCAATGATATTACCCCAGAAGACAAAAACTTCTTTTCAAACGAAATCTCGTGAGAACACAAATATTCGCTTCCAAAGATATCATCCCAGAGCACAAAAAATTCCCTTCAAACGAAATCACCCAAGAGCACGAAAAATTCGCTTCCAAAGAAATGACTCCAGAGCACAGAAAACACGCTTCCAATGATATGACCCCATACTTCAAAAATTTGCTTCCATCGAAATCACCCCTGAACACAAAAAATTCGCTGCCAACGAAATAACCCTAGAACACAAAACATTCCCTTTCAACGAAATCACCCGAGAACACAAAAAATAGCTTCCAACAAAATGACTCCAGAGCACAGAAAATTTGCTTCCAACGAAATCACCCTAGAACACAAAAAATTTCCTTTGAACAAAATCACCTGAGAACACAAAAAAGTCACGTCCAACGAAATTACCAAAGAACAGAAAAAATTTGCTTCCATCGAAATCACCCGAGAACACAGAAAATTCTCTTCCAAAGAAATCACGCTAGAACCCAAAAAATTAGCGTTCAATGAAATCACCCCTGAGCACAAAAAATTCTCTTCCAACGAAATGACTCCAGAGCACATAAAACACGAATCCAACGAAATGACCCCCTACTTAAAAAATTTGCTTCCATCGAAAAACCGGAGAACATAAAAAATTCGCTTTCAAAGAAATTACCCCAGAACACAAAAAATTCGCTTGCAACGAAATTTTCTGAGAACACAAATATTCGCTTCCAACGAAACCACCCCAGAACAAAAAAATTCGCTTTCAACGAAATTTTCTGAGAACACAAATATTCGCTTCCAACGAAATTACCCCAGAACACAAAAAATTTGCTTGCAACGAAATTTTCTGAGAACACAAATATTCGCTTCCAAAGAAATCATCGCAGAGCACAAAAAAATTCGCTTCCTACGAAAGCACCCGATAACACAAAAAATTCACGTGCAACGAAATTATCACAGAACAGAAAAAAATTTGCTTCCATCGAAATAACCCCAGAATAAAAAAATTTGCTTCCAACGAAATCACGCTACAACACAAAAAATTAGCTTTTTCAAATAAATCACCCGAAAACACAAAATTTCCTTTCAAAGAAATCACCCGAGAACACAAAAAATTCGCTTGCAATGAAATCTCCTGAGAACACAAATATTCGCTTCCAACGAACTCACCCCAGAGCACAAAAAATTCGCTTCCAAAGAAATCACCCTAGAATAAAAAAATTCGCTTTCAACGATATCACCTGAGAACACAAAAAATTCGCTAACAAAGAAATTACCCCAGAACACAAAAAATTCGCCTGCAACGAAATCTTCTGAGAACACATATAATCGCTTCCAACGAAATCACCCCAGAACACAAAAAATTCGCTTCCAATGAAATGACTCCAGAGCACAGAAAACAAGCTTCCAACGAAATGATCCCATACTTCAAAAATTTGCTTCCATTGAAATCAACCGAGAACACAAAAAATTCGCTTCCAAAGAAATTACCTCAGAAGACAAAAATTTCTTTTCCAACGAAATCTCCTGAGAACACAAATATTCGTTTCCAATGAAATCACCCCAGAGCACAAAAAATTCATTTCCAACGAAATGACTCCAGGGCACAGAAAACACGCTTCCAACAAAAATACCCCCTATTTCAAAAATTTGTTTCCATCGAAATCACCTGAGAACACAAAAAATTCGCTTCCAACGAGATTGCCCAAGAAGACAAAAAATTCTTTTCCAACAAAATCTCCTGAGAACACAAATATTCGCTTCCAAAGAAATCATCCCAGAGCACAAAAAAATTCGCTTCCAATGAAAGCACCCCAGAGCACGAAAAATTCGCTTCCAAAGAAATGACTCCAGAGCACAGAAAACACGCTTCCAACGATATGACCCCATACTTCAAAAATTTGCTTCCATCGAAATCACCCGAGAACACAAAAAATTTGCTTCCAACGAAATTACCCCAGAACACAAAAAATCGCTTCCAACGACATCTCCTGGGAAAAGAAATATTCGCTTCCAAAGAAATCATCCCAGAGCACAAAAAATTCGCTTCCAACGAAATCACCCTAGAACACAAAAAATTCCCTTTCAACGAAATCACCTGAGAACACAAAAAATTCACGTCCAACGAAATTACCACAGAACAGAAAAAATTTGCTTCCATCGGAATCACCCCAGAACAAAAAAAATTCTCTTCCAGAGAAAACACGCTAGAACACAAAAAATTAGCTTTCAATGAAATCACCCCAGAGCACAAAAAATTCCCTTCCAACGAAATGACTCCAGAGCACAGAAAACACGATTCCAACGAAATGACCCCCTACTTAAAAAATTTGCTTCCATCGAAAAACCAGAGAACATAAAACATTCGCTTCCCACGAAATTACTCCAGAACACAAAAACTTCGCTTGCAACGAAATTTTCTGAGAACAAAAATATTCGCTTCCAACGAAATCTCCCCAGAACACAAAAAATTTGCTTCCAACAAAATTACTCCAGAGCACAGAAAACACGCTTTCCACGAAATGACCTGATATTTTAAAAATGTGCTTCCATCGAAATCACGCAGGAACACAAATAATTCGCTTCCAACAAAATTACCCCAGAACACAAAAAAATTCGCTTCCAACGAAATCTCCTGAAAACACAAATATTCGCTTCCAAACAAATCATCCCAGAATACAAAAATATTCGCTTCCAACAAAATCACCCTCTAACACAAAAAATTCCCTTTCGACGAAATCACCTGAGAACACAAACGATTCATGTCCAACAAAATTACCATAGAACAGAAAAAATTTGCTTCCATCGAAATCACCCAGGAACACAAATAAATTTCTTCCTAGGAAATCATGCTAGAACACAAAAAATCAGTTTTCAACGAAATCACCCAAGAACACAAAAAATTCGCTTCCAACGAAATCACTCCAGAGCACGAAAAAATTCGCTTCCAAAGTAATCAACCCAGAACACAAAAAATTCTCTTCCAACCAAGTGACTCCAGAGCACAGAAAACACGCCTCCAACAAAATGACCCCCTACATCAAAAATTTGCTTCCATCAAAAAAAACCGGAGAACATAAAAAATTCTATTCCAACGATATTACCCCAGAAGACAAAAAATTCTTTTCCAACGAAATCTCCTGAGAACACAAATATTCCCTTCCAAAGATATGATCCCAGAGCACGAAAAATTCGCTTCCAAAGAAATTACCCTAAAACACAAAAATTCTTTTTCAACGAAATCACCTGAGAACACAAAAAATTTGTTTTCAACGAAATCACCCCAGAGCACAAAAAATTTGCCTGCAACGAAATCTCCTGAGAACACAAATATTGGCTTCCAACGAAATCACCCCACAGCACAAAAAATTCGCTTCCAACGAAATCACCCCAGAACACAAAAAATTCGCTTGCAATGAAATCTCCTGTGAACACAAATATTCGCTTCCAACGAAATCACCAAGAGCACGAAAAATTCGCTTCCAACGAAATCATGCTAGAACACAAAAAAATTAGCTTTCAATGAAATCACCCCAGAGCACAAAAAATTCCCTTCCAAAGAAATGACTCCAGAGCACATAAAACACGATTCCAACGAAATGACACCCTACTTAAAAAATTTGCTGCCATCGAAATCAACCGAGAACACAAATATTTGCTTACAAAGAAATTACCCAAGAACACAAAAAAATCGCTTCCAACGAAATCTCCTGGGAACACAAATATTGGCTTCCAAAGAAATCATCCCAAAGCACAAAAAATTCGCTTCCAACGAAATGACTCCAGAGCACAGAAAACACGCTTCCAACGAAATGACCCAATACTTCAAAAATTTGCTTCCATCGAAACAACCGGAGAACACAAAAAATTCTCTTCCAACGATATTACCCCAGAAGACAAAATATTCTTTTCCAACTAAATGTCCTGAGAACACAAATATTCGACTCTAACGATATCTTCTCAGAGCACAAAAAATTCGCTTGCAACGAAATCACCCTAGAACACAAAAAATTCCCTTTCAACGAAATCACCCGAGAACACAAAAATTCTCTTTCAACGAAATCACCCGAGAACACAAAAAAATTCACGTCCAACAAAATTACCACAGAACAGAAAATATTTGCTTCCATCGAAATAACCCCAGAACACCAAAAATTCGCTTCCAAAGAAATCACGCTAGAACACAAAAAAATAGCTTTCAATGAAATCACCCCAGAGCACAAAAAATTCCCTTCCAACGAAATGACTCCAGAGCACATAAAACAAGATTCCAACGAAATGACCCCCTACTTAAAAAATTTGCTGCCATCGAAAACCGGAGAACATAAAAAATTCGCTTCCAAAGAAATTACCCAAGAACACAAAAAATTCGCTTGCAACGAAATTTTCTGAGAATACAAATATTCGCTTCCAAAGAAATCACCCCAGAACACAAAAAATTCGCTTCCAACGAAATGACTCCAGAGCACAGAAAACACACTTCCAACGAAATGAACCCTTACTTCAAAAATTTGCTTCCATCGAAATCACCAGGGAACACAAAAAATTAGCTTCAATAGATATCATCCCAGAGCACAAAAAATATGCTTCCTACAAAATCACCCTTGAACGCAAAAATTCGCTTTCAACGAAATCACCCGAGAACACAAAAAATTTGCTTCCAACGAAATTACTCCAGAACACCAAAAATTCGCATGCAACGAAATCTCCTTAGAACACAAAAATTAGCTTCCAAAGATATCATCCCAGAGCACAAAAAATTCTCTTCCAACGAAATAACCCTATAACACAAAAATTCCCTTTCAACGAAATCAACCGAGAACACAAAAATTTCGCTTCCAACAAAATCACCCCAGAGCACAAAAAATTCGCTTCCAACGAAATCAACCTAGAACAAAAAAATTCGCTTCCATCGAAATCACCACAGAAGACAAAAAATTCCCTTCCAACCAAATCACCCCAGAGCAGAAAAAATTCACTTCCAACGAAATCACCCGAGAACACAAAAAATTCGTTTACAACGATATGACCCCATACTTCAAAAATTTGCTTCCATCAAAATCACCCGAGAACAGAAAAAATTCGCTTCCAACGAAATCACCCCAGAGCACAAAAAATTCGCTTCCAACGAAAAGAATCCAGAGTACAGAAAACCCGCTTCCAACGAAATGACCCCCACTTCAAAAATTTGTTTCCATCGAAATCACCCCAGAACACAAAAAATTCGCTTCCAACGAATTTATCCCAGAACACAAAAAAATTCTTTTCCAACGAAATCTCCTGAGAGCACAAATATTCGCTTCCAAAAATATCATCCCAGAGCATAAAAAATTCGCTTCAAACAAAATCACCGTAGAACATAAAATATTCGCTTCCATCGAAATCACCACAGAAGACAAAAAATTCGCTTCCAACCAAATCACCCCAGAGCAGAAAAAATTCACTTCCAATGAAATCACCCTAGTACATAAAAAATTCGCTTCCAAATAAATCACCCAGAGCACAAAAAATTCGCTGCCAACGAAATGACTCCAGAGCACAGAAAACACAGTTCCAAAGAAATGACCCCCTACTTAAAAAATTTGCTTTCTTCGAAAAACCCGTAGAATACAAAAAATTCGCTTCCAAAGAAATTACCCCAGAACACAAAAAAATCCCTTCCAACGAAATCTCCTGGGAACACAAATATTCGCTTCCAAAGAAATCATCCCAGAGCACAAAAAATTCGCTTCCAACGAAATCACCCTATAACACAAAAATTCCCTTTCAATGAAATCACCCGAGAACACAAAAAATTCGCTTCCAACGAAATCACCCCAGAGCACAAAAAATTCGCTTCCAACGAAATCAACCTAGAACAACAAAATTCGCTTCCATCGAAATCACCACAGAACACAAAAAATTCCCTTCCATTCAAATCACCCCAGAGCAGAAAAAATTCACTTCCAACGAAATCACACCAGTACATAAAAAATTCGCTTTCAACGAAATCACCCGAGAACACAAAAAATACGTTTCCAACGATACGACCCCATACATCAAAAATTTGTTCCATCAAAATTTCCCGAGAACACAAAAAAATTAGCTTCCAACGATATCACCCCAGAACACAAAAAATTCGCATGCAACGAAATCTCCTGAGAACACAAATATTTGCTTCCAACAAAATCACCCCCGAGCACAAAATTTTGCTTCAAATGAATTGACTCCAGAGCACAGAAAACACGCTTCCAACGAAATAATCTGCTACTTCAAAAATTTGCTTCCATCGAAAAAACCAGAGAACACAAAATATTCTCTTCCAACGATATTACCCCAGAAGACAAAAAATTCTTTTCCAACGAAATCTCCTGAGAACACAAATATTCGCTTCCAATGAAATCACCCCAGAGCACAAAAAATTCACTTCCAACGAAATCACTCCAGAGCACAGAAAACACGCTTCCAATGAAATGACCCCATACTTCAAAAATTTGCTTCCATCGAAATTACCCGAGGACACAAAAAATTCGCTTCCAACGCAATTACCCCAGGACACAAAAAATTCGCTTGCAACCAAATCTTCTGAGAACACACATATATCGATTTCAACGAAATCACACCAGAACACAAAAAATTCGCTTCCAACGAAATGACTCCAGGGCACAGAAAACACGCTTCCAACGAAATTACCCCATATTTGAAAAATTTGCTTCCATCGAAATCACCCGAAAACACAAAAAATTCGCTTCCAAAGAAATTACCCCAGAAAACAATAAATTCGCTTCCAACCATATCTCCTGGGAACACAAATATTCGCTTCCAAAGAAATCATCCCAGAGCACAAAAAAATTCGCTTTCAACAAAATCACCCTAGAAAACAAAAAATTCCCTTTCAACGAAATCACCTGAGAACACAAAAAATTCACGTCCAACGAAATTCACCGAACAGAAAAAAATTGCTTCCATCGAAATCACCCCAGAAGACAAAAAATTCGCTTCCAAAGAAATTACGCTAGAACACAAAAATTAGCTTTCAATGAAATCACCCGAAACACAAAAAATTGGCTTCCAAAAAATCACCCGAGAGCACAAAAAATTCCCTTCCAACGAAATGACTCCAGAGCACAGAAAACACGAATCCAACGAAATGACCCCCACTTCAAAAACTTGCTCCCATCGAAAAACCAGAAAACATAAAACATTCGCTTCCAACGAAATCACCCCAGAGCACAAAAAATCGCTTCCAACGAAAACACCCTAGAACATAAAAAGTTCGCTTCCATAAAAATCATCACAGAAGCCAAAAAATTCGCTTCCAACCAAATCACCCATGAGCAGAAAAATATTCACTTCCAACGAAATCACCCTAGAACATAAAAAATTTGCTTTCAACGAAATCACCCGAGGACACAAAAAATTCGCTTCCAACAAAATCACCCAAGGGCACGAAAAATTCGCTTCCAAAGAAATGACTCCAGAGCACAGAAAACACGCGTCCAACGATATGACCCCATACTTCAAAAATTCGCTTCCAACGAAATTATCCCTGAACACAAAAAATTTGCTTGCAACGAAATCACCCAGAACACAAAAAGTTCGCTTCCTACGAAATGACTCCTTAGCAAAGAAAACACGCTTCCAACGAAATGACCCCCTACTTCAAAAATTTGCTTCCACCGAAAAGACCGGAGAACACAAAAAATTCTTTTCCAACGAAATCTCCTGAGGACACAAATATTCTCTTCCAAAGATATCCTCCTAGAGCACAAAAAATTCGCTTCCAATGAAATCACCCCAGAACAAAAAAATTCGCTTGCAACGAAATCTCCTGTGAACACAAATATTCGCTTCCAATGAAATCACCCCAGAGCACAAAATATTCGCTTCCAACGAAATCACTCCAGAGCACAGAAAACACGCTTCCAATGAAATGACCCCATACTTAAAAATTTGCTTCCATTGAAATCACCCGAGGACACAAAAAATTCGCTTCCAACGAAATTACACTAGAACACAAAAAATTCGCTGGCAACCAAATCTATTGAGAACACACATATTCGCTTTCAACGAAAGCACACCAAAACACAAAAAATTCGCTTCCAACGAAATGACTCCAGGGCACAGAAAACACGCTTACAATGAATTGACCCCATATTTGAAAAATTTGCTTCCATCGAAATCACCCGAGAACACAAAAAATTCGCTTCCAACGAAATTACCCCAGAACAGAATAAATTCGCTTCCAACGAAATCTCCTGGGAACACAAATATTCGCTTACAAAGAAATCATCCTAGAGCACAAAAAAATTCGCTTCCCACGAAATCACACTAGAACACAAAAATTAGCTTTCAATGAAATCACCTCAGAACACAAAAAATTGGCTTCCAACAAAATCCCCCCAGAGCACAAAAAATTCCCTTCCAAAGAAATGACTCCAGAGCACAGAAAACACGATTCCAATGAAATGACCCCCTACTTCAAAAATTTGCTTCCATCGAAAAACCAGAGAACATAAAAAAGTTGCTTCCAAAGAAATAACCCCAGAACACTAAAAATTTGCTTGCAACGAAATTTTATGAGAACACAAATATTCACTTCCGACGAAATCACCCCAGAACACAAAAACTTCGCTTCCAACAAAATTACTTCTGAGCACAGAAAACACGCTTCCAACGAAATAATCCCTTACTTCAAAAATTTGCTACCATCGATATCACCCGAGAACACAAAAAATTCGCTTCCAACGAAATGACTGCAGAGCACAGAAAACACACTTCCAACGAAATGACCCCCTGCTTAAAAAATTCGCTTCCATCGAAAAAACCGGAGAACACAAAAATACGCTTCCAAAGAAATTACCCCAGAACACAAAAATTCACTTTCAACGAAATCACCCGAGAACACAAAAAATTCGCTTCCAACGAAATCACCCCAGAGCACAAAAAATCGCTTCCAACGAAAACACCCTAGAACATAAAAAATTTGCTTCCATCGAAATCACCACAGAAGCCAAAAAATTCGTTTCCAACCAAATCACCCCAGAGCAGAAAAATATTCACTGCCAACGAAATCACCTTAGAACACAAAAAATTCGCTTCCAACAAAATCACCCCAGGGCACGAAAAATTCACTTCCAAAGAAATGACTCCAGAGCACAGAAAACACGCTTCCAATGATATGACCCCATACTTCAAAAATTTGCTTCCATCGAAATCACCTGAGAACACAAAAAATTCGCTTCCGACGAAATTAACCCTGAACACATAAAAATTTCCTTGCAACGAAATCACCCCAGAAGACAAAAAGTTCGCTTCCTACGAAATGACTCCTTAGCACAGAAAACACGCTTCCAACGAAATGACCCCCTACTTCAAAAATTTGCTTCCACCGAAAAGACCGGAGAACACAAAAAATTCTCTTTCAAAGATATTACCCCAGAACACAAAAAATTATTTTCCAATGAAATCTACTGAGAACACAAATATTCTCTTCCAAAGATATCCTCCTAGAGCACAAAAAATTCGCTTCCAACAAAAACACGCCAGAGCACAAAAAATTCGCTTCGAACGAAATGACTCCAGAGCACAGAAAACACGCTTCCAACAAAAAGACCCCCTATTTCAAAAATTTGCTTCCATCAAAATCAACCGAGAACACAAAAAATTCTCTTCCAACGATATTACCCCAGAAGACAAAAAATTCTTTTCCAACAAAATCTCCTGAGAGCACAAATATTCGCTTCCAAAGATATCATTCAAGAGCACAAAAAATTCGCTTCCAACAAAATCACCCTAGAGTACGAAAAATTCACTTCCAAAGAAATGACTCCAGAGCACCAAAAACATGCTTCCAAAGATATGACCCCATATTTCAAAAATTTGCTTCCATCGAAATCACCCGAGAACATAAAAATTTCGCTTCCAACGAAATCACCCCAGAACACAAAAAAATTCGCTTCTAATGAAATCACGCTAGAACACAAAAATTAGCTTTCAATGAAATCACCCGAGAACACAAACGAAATCACCCCAGAGCACGAAAAATTCCCATCCAACGAAATGACTCCAGAGCACAGAAAACATGATTCCAACGAAATGACCCCCTACTTCAAAAACTTGCTTCCATCGAAAAACCGGAGAAGATAAAAAATTCGCTTCCAACGAAATAACCCCAGAACACAAAAAATTTGCTTGCAACGAAATTTTCTGAGAACACAAATATTCGCTTCCAACGAAATCACCCCAGAACACAAAAAATTCGCTTGCAATGAAATCTCCTGAGAACACAAATATTCGCTTCCAAAGATATCATCCCAGAGCAGAAAAAAATTGCTTCCATCGAAATCACCCAAGAACACAAAAAATTCGCTTCCAACGAAATGACTCCAGAGCACAGAAAATTCGCTTCCAAAGAAATCACCAAAGAACACAAAAAATACACGTCCAATGAAATTCCCACAGAACAGAAAAAATTTGCTTCCAACGAAATCAACCCAGAACACAAAAACTTCACTTCCAACGAAACAACGCTAGAACACAAAAAATTAGCTTTCAAAGAAATCACCCGAGAAGGAAAAAAATTGGCTTCCAAGGAAATGACCCCCTACTTAAAAAATTCGCTTCCATCGAAAAAACCAGAGAACACAAAAATATGCTTCCAACGAAATTACCCCAGAACACAAAAATTCCCTTTCAACGAAATCACACGAGAACAGAAAAAATTCGCTTCCAACTAAATCACCCCAGAGCACAAAAAATTCGCTTCCAACGAAATCACCCTAGAACATATAAAATTCGCTTCCATCGAAATCACCACAGAAGACAAAAAATTCGCTTCCACCAAATCACCCCAGAGCAGAAAAAACTTCACTTCCAAGGAAATCACCCTAGAACACAAAAAATTCCCTTTCAAAGAAAACACCAAAGAACACAAATAATACACGTCCAATGAAATTCCCACAGAACAGAAAAAATTTGCTTCCAACGAAATCAACCCAGAACACGAAAACTTCGCTTCCAACGAAACAACGCTAGAACACAAAAAATTAGCTTTCAAAGAAATCACCCGAGAAGACAAAAAATTGGCTTCCAACGAAATCACCCCAGAGCAGAAAAAACTTCACTTCCAAGGAAATAACCCTAGAACAGAAAAAATTCCCTTTCAAAGAAATCACCAAAGAACACAAAAAATACACGTCCAATGAAATTCCCACAGAACAGAAAAAATTTTCTTCCAACGAAATCAACCCAGAACACAAATCTTCGCTTCCAACGAAACAACGCTAGAACACAAAAAATTAGCTTTCAAAGAAATCACCCGAGAAGACAAAAAATTGGCTTCCAACGAAATCACCACAGAGCAAAAAAAATTCACTTTCAATGAAATGACTCCACAGCACAGACAACATGCTTCCAATGAAATGATCCTAGAACACAAAGAAATTCGCGTCCAACGAAATCACCCTAGAACATAAAAAATTCCTTTTCAACGAAATCACACGAGAACACAAAAAATTCTCTTCCAACGAAATTACCCAAGAACACAAAAAATTCGCTTCCAACGAAATCAACCTAGAACAACAAAATTCGCTTCCATCGAAATCACCACAGAACACAAAAAATTTGCTTCCAACGAAATTACTCCAGAGCACAGAA
Source organism: Meriones unguiculatus (assembly GCF_030254825.1). Lineage (NCBI taxonomy): Eukaryota > Metazoa > Chordata > Mammalia > Rodentia > Muridae > Meriones > Meriones unguiculatus. The sequence goes on from NC_083353.1 coordinate 65,219,288, forward strand.
AACACGCTTCCAATGAAATGATCCCTTACTTCAAAAATTTGCTTCCATCGAAATCACCCGAGAACACAAAAAATTCGCTTCCAACCATAGCACCCTAGAGCACAAAAAATTTGCTTCCAACGAAATGACTCCAGAGCACAGAAAACACGCTTACAAAGAAATGACCCCCTACATCAAAAATTTGCTTCCATCGAAAAAACCGAACAACATAAAAAATTCTCTTCTAATGATATTACCCCAGAGGATAAAAAATTCTTTTCCAAGGAAATCTCCTGAGAACAAAAATATTCGCTTCCAACGAAATCACCACTGAGCACAAAAAAATCGCTTCCAACGAAATCAACCTAGAACAAAAAAATTCGCTTCCATCAAAATCACCACAGAAGACAAAAAATTCGCTTCCAACCAAAGCACCCCAGAGCAGAAAAAATTCACTTCCAACGAAATCACCCTAGTACATAAAAAATTCACTTCCAACGAAATTACCCGAGAATACAAAAAATTCATTTCCAAAGATATGACCCCATACTTCAAAAATTTCCTTCCATCAAAATCACCTGAGAACACAAAAAATTCGATTCCAACGAAATCACCCCAGAGCACAAAAAATTCGCATCCAACAAAATGAATCCAGAGTACAGAAAACCCGCTTCCAACGAAATGACCCCCTACTTCAAAAATTTGTTTCCATCGAAATCACCCCAGAACACAAAAAAATTTGCTTCCAATGAATTTATCCCAGAACACAAAAAATTCCCTTTCAACGATATCACCCGAGAAAACAAAAAATTCCCTTCCAACGAAATCACCGCAGAACACAAAAAATTTGCTTGCAACGAAATCTCCTGAGAACACAAATATTTGCTTCCAACAAAATCACCTCAGAGCACAAAAAATTCGCTTCCAAAGAAATGACTCCAGAGCACAGAAAACACGCTTCCAACGTAATGACCTCCTATTTCAAAAATTTGCTTCCATCAAAAAGACCAGAGAACACAAAAAAATTCTCTTCCAACGATATTACCCCAGAAGAGAAAAAATTCTTTTCCAACGAAATCTCCTGAGAGCAAAAATATTCGCTTCCAAAAATATCATCCCAGAGCACAAAAAATTCGCTTCCAACGAAATCACCGTAGAACATAAAAAATTCGCTTCCATCGAAATCACCACAGAAGACAAAAAATTCGCTTCCAACCAAAGCACCCCAGAGCAGAAAAAATTCACTTCCAACGAAATCACCCTAGTACATAAAAAATTCGCTTCCAACTAAATCACCCCAGAGCACAAAAAATTCACTGCCAACGAAATTACCCCAGAACACAAAAAATTCGCTTGCAACGAAATCTCCTGAGAACACAAATATTCGCTTCCAATGAAATCACCCCAGAGCACGAAAAATTCGCTTCCAACGAAATGACTCCAGAGCACAGAAAACACGCTTCCAACGATATGACCCCATACTTCAAAAATTTGCTTCCATCGAAATCACCTGAGAACACAAAAAAATTCGCTTCCAAATAAATTACCACAGAACACAAAAAATCGCTTCTAACGAAATCTCCTGGGAACACAAATAATTGCTTCCAAAGAAATCATCCCAGAGCACAAAAAATTCGCTTACAACGAAATCACCCTAGAACACAAAAAAATTCCCTTTCAACGAAATCACCTGAGAACACAAAAAATTCACATCCAACGAAATTACCACAGAAGAGAAAATATTTGCTTCCATCGAAATAACCCAACAACACAAAAAATTCGCTTCCAATGAAATCACGCTAGAACACAAAAAAATTAGCTTTCAATGAAATCACCCCCGAGCACAAAAAATTCCCTTCCAACGAAATGATTCCTGAGCACATAAAACACGATTCCAACGAAATGACCCCCTACTTAAAAAATTTGCTGCCATCGAAAAACCGGAGAACATAAAAAATTCGCTTCCAACAAAATTACCACAGAACACAAAAAATTCGCTTGCAACGAAATTTTCTGAGAAAACAAATATTCGCTTCCAACGAAATCACCCCAGAACACAAAAAATACCCTTCCAACGAAATGACTCTAGAGCACAGAAAACACGCTTCCAATGAAATGACCCCCTACTTAAAAAATTCGCTTCCATCAAAAAACCGGAGAACACAAAAATACGCTTCCAACGAAATTACCCCAGAACACAAAAAATTCGCTTGCAACGAAATCTCCTGAGAACACAAATATTCGCTTCCAACGAAATCACCCCAGAGCACAAAAAATTCGCTACAAAAGAAATGACTCCAGAGCACAGAAATCATGCTTCCAACGAAATTACTCTCTACTTAAAAAATTTGCTTCCATCGAAAAAACCGGAGAACACAAAAAATTCGCTTCCAAAGAAATTACCCCAGAACCAAAAAAATTCGCTTGCAATGAAATGTCCTGAGAACACAAATATTAGCTTCCAAAGAAATCACCCCAGAGCACAAAAATTCGCTTCCACAGAAATGACTCCAAAGCATAGAAAATATGCTTCCAGCGAAATGACCCCATATTTCAAAAATTTGCTTCCATCGAAATCACTTGAGAATACAAAAAATTAGCTTCCAATGAAATTACCCCAGAACAAAATAAATTCACTTGCAACGACATCTCCTGAGAACACAGATATTCGCTTCCAAAGAAATCATCCCAGAGCAAAAAAAAGTTCGCTTCCAACGAAATCACCCTAGAACACAAAAAATTCCCTTTCGATGAAATCACCCGAGAACACAAAAAATTCATGTCCAACAAAATCACCCTAGAACACAAAAAAATTTCCTTTCAACGAAATCACACTAGAACACAAAAAATTCGCTTCCAAAGAAATCACCCCAAAGCACAAAAAATTCGTTTCCAAAGATCTGACTCCAGAGCACAGAAAACAAGCTTCCAACGAAAAGTCCCCATACTTCAAAAATTTGCTTCCATCGAAATGACCCCAGAACACAAAAATTTCGCTTCCAACGAAATTACACCAGAACACAAAAAATTTGCTTCCAACGAAATCACCGCAGAAAACCAAAAATTCCCTTCAAACGAAATGACTCCAGAGCACAGAAAACACGCTTCCAACGAAATGACCCCCTGCTTCAAAAATTTGCTTCCATCAAAAAAAACGGAGAAAACCAAAAATTCAGGTCCAACAAAATTACCACAGAACAGAAAAAATTTGCTTCCATCGAAATAACCACAGAGCACAAAAAATTTGCTTCCAACAAAATCACCCAGGAACACAAAAAATTCCCTTTCAACGAAATCACAGTAGAACACAAAAAATTCGCTTCCAAAGAAATCAGCCCAAAGCACAAAGAATTCCGTTCCAACGAAATTACTCCAAAGCATAGAAAACAAGCTTCCAACGAAATGACCCCCTACTTCAAAAATTTGCTTCCATCGAAAAAACCTGAGAACACAAAAAATTCGCTTGCAACGAAATCGTCTGAGAACACAAATATTCGCTTCCAACAAAATGACTCCAGAGCATAGAAAACACGCATCGAATGAAATGATACCATACTTCAAAAATTTGCTTCCATTGAAATGAACCCAAAACACAAAAAATTGCTTCCAACGAAATTACCCCAGAACACAAAAAATTTGCTTCCATGAAATCACCCCAAAACACAAAAAATTCGCTTCCAACGAAATGACTCCAGAGCATAGAAAATACACTTCCAACGAAATGACCCTGTGCTTCAAAAATTTGCTTCCATTGAAAAAACCAGAGAAAACAAAAAATTCGCTTCCAACGAAATCTTCTGAAAACAAGAATATTCGCTTCCAACTAAATCACCCCAGAACACAAAAAATTCGCTTTTAAACGGAATGACTCCAGAGCACAGAACACACGCTCCCAAAGAAATGATCCCATACTTCAAAAATTTGCTTCCATTGAAATCACCCGGGAACACAAAAAATTTGCTTCCAACGAAATCACCCCAGAACACAAAAAATTTGCTTCCAACGAAATCACCCCAGAACACAAAAAATTTGCTTCCAACGAAATCACACCAGAACACAAAAAATTCTCCTCCAACGAAATGACCCCAGACACAAAAAAATCGCTTCTATCGAAATTACCCCAGAACTCACAAAATTCGCTTCCAACGAAATCACCCAGAACACAAAAAATTCGCTTCCAACGAAATCACTCCAGAGCACCAAAAATTCTCTTCCAACCAAGTGACTCCAGAGCACCGAAAACACGCTTCCAACAAAATGACCCCCTACTTCAAAAATTGGCTTCCATCGAGAAAACCGGAGAACAAAAAAAATTCGCTTCCAACAAAATTTCCACAGAACAAAAAAATTCGCTTCCAACAAAATTACCCCAGAACACAAAAAATTTGCTTCCATGAAATCACCCCAGAACACAAAAAATTCGCTTCCAACGAAATAACTCCAGAGCACAGAAAACACACTTCCAATGAAATGACCCCCTGCTTCAAAAATTTGCTTCCATCGAAAAAAACGGAGAAAACAAAAAATTCGCTTCCAACGAAATTTCCCCAGAACACAAAAAAATTCTCTTGCAACGAAATCTTCTGAGAACACGAATATTCGCTTCCAACGAAATCACCCCAGAACACAAAAAATTCGCTTTTAAACGGAATGACTCCAGAGCACAGAAAACACGCTTCGAACGAAATGATACCATACTTCAAAAATTTGTTTCCGTTGAAATCATCTGAGAACACAAAAAATTCGCTTCCAACGAAATGACCTCCTACTTCAAAAATTTACTTCCATCGAAAAAACTGGAGAACAGAAAAAATTCGCTTGCTACGAAATCTTCTGAGAACACAAATATTCGCTTCCAACGAAATCTCCCCAGAACACAAAATATTCGCTTCCAACGAAATGACTCCAGAGCACAGAAAACAATGTACCAATGAAATGACCCGAGAACACAAAAAATTCGCTTCCAAAGAAATCACCCTAGAACATAAAAAATTCGCTTTCAACGAAATCACCCAAGAATAGAAAAAATTCGCTTCCAACGAAATCACCTCAGAGCACAAAATATTCACTGCCAAAGAAATGACTCCAGAGCACAGAACACACGCTTCCAACGAAATGACCCTATATTTAAAAAATTTGCTTCCATCGAAAAAACCGGAGAACACAAAAAATTCGCTTCCAAAGAAATTACCCCAGAACACAAAAAATTTGCTTGCAACGAAATATCCTGAGAATACAAATATTAGCTTCCAATCAAATCACCCCAGAGCACAAAAAATTTGCTTCCAACGAAATCACCCCAGAACACAAAAAATTCGCTTTTAAACGGAATGACTCCAGAGCACAGAAAACACGCTTCGAACGAAATGATACCATACTTCAAAAATTTGTTTCCGTTGAAATCATCTGAGAACACAAAAAATTCGCTTCCAACGAAATGACCTCCTACTTCAAAAATTTACTTCCATCGAAAAAACTGGAGAACAGAAAAAATTCGCTTGCTACGAAATCTTCTGAGAACACAAATATTCGCTTCCAACGAAATCTCCCCAGAACACAAAATATTCGCTTCCAACGAAATGACTCCAGAGCACAGAAAACAATGTACCAATGAAATGACCCGAGAACACAAAAAATTCGCTTCCAAAGAAATCACCCTAGAACATAAAAAATTCGCTTTCAACGAAATCACCCAAGAATAGAAAAAATTCGCTTCCAACGAAATCACCTCAGAGCACAAAATATTCACTGCCAAAGAAATGACTCCAGAGCACAGAACACACGCTTCCAACGAAATGACCCTATATTTAAAAAATTTGCTTCCATCGAAAAAACCGGAGAACACAAAAAATTCGCTTCCAAAGAAATTACCCCAGAACACAAAAAATTTGCTTGCAACGAAATATCCTGAGAATACAAATATTAGCTTCCAATCAAATCACCCCAGAGCACAAAAAATTTGCTTCCAACGAAATCACCCCAGAACACAAAAAATTCACTTCCAAGTAAATGACTCCAGAGAACAGAAAGCACGCCTCCAACGAAATGACCCCCTGCTTCAAAAATTTGCTTCCATCAAAAAAAAACAGGAGAAAACCAAAAATTCACATCCAACCAAATTACCACAGAACAGAAAAAAATTGCTTCCATCGAAATCACCACAGAACACAAAAAATTCGCTTCCAACAAAATCACCCTAGAAGACAAAAAATTCCCTTTCAACGAAATCACACAAGAGCACAAAAAATTCGCTTCCAACGAAATTACTCCAGAGCACAGAAAACGAGCTTCCAACGAAATGACCCCCTACTAAAAATTTGATTCCATCGAAAAAACCGGAGAACACGAAAAATTCGCTTGCAACGAAATCGTCTGAGAACATAAATATTCGCTTCCAACGAAATGACTCCAGAGCACAGAATACACGCTTCGAACGAAATGATACCATACTTCAAAAATTTGCTTCCATTGAAATGACCCGAGAACAAAAAAAATTCACTTCCAACGAAATTACCCCAGAACACAAAAAATTTGCTTCCAAAGAAATGACCCCAGAACACAAAAATTTCGCTTCCAACGAAAGTACCCCAGAACACAAAAAATTTGCTTCCATGAAATCACCCCAGAACACAAAAAATTTGCTTCCAACGAAATAACTCCAGAGCACAGAAAACACACTTCCAATGAAATGACCCCCTGCTTCAAAAATTTGCTTCCATCGAAAAAACGGAGAAAACAAAAAATTCGCTTCCAACGAAATTTCCCCAGAACACAAAAAAATTCTCTTGCAACGAAATCTTCTGAGAACACGAATATTCGCTTCCAACGAAATCACCCCAGGACACAAAAAATTCGCTTTTAAACGGAATGACTCCAGAGCACAGAAAACACGCTTCGAACGAAATGATACCATACTTCAAAAATTTGTTTCCGTTGAAATCATCTGAGAACACAAAAAATTCGCTTCCAACGAAATGTCCTCCTACTTCAAAAATTTACTTCCATCGAAAAAACCGGAGAACAGAAAAAATTCGCTTGCTACGAAATCTTCTGAGAACACAAATATTCGCTTCCAACGAAATCTCCCCAGAACACAAAATATTCGCTTCCAACGAAATGACTCCAGAGCACAGAAAACACGCTTCGAACGAAATGATACCATACTTCAAAAATTTGTTTCCGTTGAAATCATCTGAGTACACAAAAAATTCGCTTCCAAAGAAATTACTCCAGAGCACAGAAAACTCGTTTCGAACAAAATGACCCCTTACTTCAAAAATTTGCTTCCATTGAAAAAACCGGAGAACACAAAAAATTCTCTTCCAACAATATTACCCCAGAAGAGAAAAAGTTCTTTTACAATGAAATCTCCTGAGAACACAAATATTCGCTTGCAAAGATATCATCCCATAGCACAAAAATTCCCTTTCAACGAAATCACCCGACAACACAAAAAATTTGCTTCCAACGAAATCACCCCAGAGCACAAAAAATTCGCTTCCAATGAAATGACTGCATAGCACAGAAAACACGTTTCGAACGAAATGACCCCCTACTTCAAAAATCACCCTAGAACACAAAAATTCCCTTTTAGAGAAATCACCCTGGAACACAAAAAAATTCCCTTTCAACGAAATCACCAGAGAACACAAAAAGTTTATGCCCAACGAAATTAACACAGAACAGAAAATATTTGCTTCCATTGAAATCAAAGCAGAACACAAAATATTTGATTCCAAAGAAATCACCCTAGAACACAAAAAATTCCCTTTCAACGAAATCACCGGAGAACACAAAAAATTCACGAACAACGAAATTACCACAGAACAGAAAAAATTTGTTTCCATCGAAATCACCCCAAAACACAAAAAATTCGCTTCCAACGCAATCACGCTAGAACACAAAAAATTAATTTTAAACGAAAACACCTGAGAACACAAAAAATTCGCTTCCAACAGAATCACCACAGAGCACAAAATATTCGCTTCCAATGAAATGACTCCATAGCACAGAAAACATGCTTCCAACGAAATGACCCCCTACTTCAAAAATTTGCTTCCATCGAAAAGACCGGAGAACACAAAAAATTCTCTTCCAAAGATATCATCAAAAGATATTACCCCAGAAGACAATAAATTCTTTTCCAACGAAATCTCCTGAGAACACAAATATTCGCTTTCAAAGATATCATCCCAGAGCACAAAAAATTTGCTTCCAACCAAATCACCCTAGAAAACAAAAATTCCATTTCAACGAAATCACCCGAGAACACAAAAATTTTGCTTCCAAGGAAATCAACCCAGAACCCCAAAAAATCGCTTGCAATGAAATCTCCATAGAACACAAATATTGGCTTTCAACGAAATCACCCCAGAGCACAAATATTCGCTTCTAAAGATATCATCCCAGAGCACAATAAATTTGCTTCCAACGAAATCACCCTAGAACACAAAAATTCCCTTTCAATGAAATCACCCGACAACACAAAAAATTTGCTTCCAACGAAATCACCCCAGAGCACAAAAAATTCGCTTCCAATGAAATGACTCCATAGCACAGAAAACACGTTTCGAACGAAATGACCCCCTACTTCAAAAATTTGCTTCCTTCGAAAATCCCGGAGATCACAAAAAATTTTCTTCCAACGATATTACCCCAGAAGACAAAAAATTCTTCTCCAAAGAAATCTCCTGAGAACACAAATATTCGCTTCCAAAGATATCATCCCAGAGCACAAAAAATTCGCTTCCAAAGAAATCACCCTAGAACACAAAAATTCCCTTTCAACGAAATCACTCGAGAACACAAAAAGTTCGCTTCCAACGAAATCACCAAAGAGCACAAAAAATTCCCTTCCAACGAAATGACTCCAGAGCACAGAAAACACGCTTCCAACGAAATGACCCCCTACTTCAAAAATTTGCCTCCATCGAAAAGACCAGAAAACACAAAAAATTCTCTTCCAACGATATTACCCAAGAAGACAATAAATTCTTTTCCAACGAAATCTCCTGAGAACACAAATATTCGCTTCCAAAGATATCATCCCAGAGCACAAAAAATTCGCTTCCAACGAAATCACCCCAGAGCACAAAAAATTGGCTTCCAAAGAAATGACTCTAGAGCATAGAAAACACGATTCCAACAAAATGACCCCATACTTCAAAAATTTGCTACCATCGAAATCACCCCAGAACACAAAAAATTCGCTTCCAACAAAATGACTCCAGAGCACAGAAAACACGCTTCCAACGAAATGACCCCCTACTTCAAAAATGTGCTTCCATCGAAAAAACCGGTGAACACAAAAAATTCTATTCCAACGATTTTACCCCAGAATAAATAAAATTCTTTTCCAAAGAAATCTCCTGAGTACACAAATATTCGTTTTCAAAGATATCATCCCAGATACAAAAATTTGCTTCCAACAAAATTACTCTAGAACCCAAAAATTCCCTTTCAACGAAATCACCCCAGAGCACAAAAAATTTGCTTCCAACGAAATGACTCCAGAGCACAGAAAGCACGCTTCCAATGAAATGACCCCAGAACACAAAAAATTCGCCTCCAACGAAATCACCCCAGAGCACAAAAATTCACTTCCAACGAAATGACTCCAGAGCACAGAAAACACGCTTCCAACAAAATGACCGCCTATTTCAAAAATTTGCTTCCATCCAAAAAACGGAGAACACAAAAAATTCTCTTCCAACGATGTTACCCCAGAACACAAAAAATTCTTTTCCAGCGAAATCTCCTGAGAACACAAATATTCGCTTCCAAAGATATCATCACAGAGTAGAAAAAATTCGCTTCCAACGAAATCACCTAGAACACAAAAATTCCCTTTCAAAGAAATCACCCGAGAACAGAGAAAATTCCCTTCCAACGAAATTAGCACAGAACAGAAAAAATTTGCTTCCATCGAAATCACCCGAGAACACAAAAAATTCGCTTCAAAAGAAATCACGCTAGACACAAAAAATTAGCTTTCAACGAAATCACCCCAGAGCGCAAAAAATTCCCTTCCACCGAAATGACTCCAGAGTATAGAAAACACGATTCGAATGAAATGACCCCTTAATTAAAAAATTTGCTTCCATTGAAAAAACCGGAGAACACAAATAATTCGCTTCCAACGAAATTACCCCAGAACACAAAAAATTCGCCTCCAACGAAATGATCCCAGAAGTCAAAAATTTGCTTCTATCGAAATCACCCGAGAACACAAAAAATTCACTTCAAACGAAATTACCCCAGAAGACAAAAATTTCTTTTCCAAAAAAATCTCCTGAGAACACAAATATTCGCTTCCAAAGATATCATCCCAGAGCACATAAAATTATCTTTCAACGAAATTACCCGAGAACACAAAAAATTCGCTTCCAACAAAATCACCACAGAGCGCAAAAAATTCCCATCCAACAAAATGACTCCAGAGCACAGAAAACATGATTCCAACAAAATGACCTCCTACTTCAAAAATTTGCTTCCATCGAAATATCCCTAGAACACCAACAATTCACTTCCAACGTAATTACCCAAAACACAAAATATTCGCTTGCAAATATATCTTCTGAGAACACAAATATTCGCTTCCAAAGAAATCACCCCAGAACACAAAAAATTCGCTTCCATCGAAATTACCCAAGAACACAAAAAATTCGCTTCCAATGAAATCTCCTGATAACACAAATATTCGCTTCCAAAGAAATCATCCCAAAGCACAAAAAAATTTGTTTCCAACAAAATCACCCTGGAACACAAAAAATTCCCTTTCAACTAAATCACCCCAGAACACAAAAAATTCACGTAAAACGAAATTACCACAGAACAAAAAATTTGCTCCCATCGAAATCACCCTAAAACACAAAAAGTTCGCTTCGAAAGAAATGACTCCAGAGCACAGAAAACACGCTTCATACGATATGACCCACTACTTCAAAAATTTCCTTCCATCGAAAAGACTGGAGAACACAAAAAATTCTCTTCCAACGATATTACCCCAGAAGACAAAAAATTCTTTTCCAATGAAATCTCCTGAGAAAACAAATATTCGCTTCCAAAGATATCATCCCAGAGCACAATAAATTTGCTTCCAACGAAATCACCCTAGAACACAAAAATTCCCTTTCAACGAAATCATCCGACAACACAAAAAATTTCCTTCCAACGAAATCACCCCAGAGCACAAAAAATTCGCTTCCAACGAAATGACTCCAGAGCGCAGAAAACATGCTTCCAAAGAAATGACCCCCTACTTCAAAAATTTGTTTCCATCGAGATCACATGAGAACACAAAAAATTCTCTCTCAACGAAATTACCCCTGAACACAAAAAATTCGCTTGCAACGAAATCTCCTGAGAACACAAATATTCGCTTCCAAAGAAATCATCCCAGAGAACAAAAAAATTCGCTTCCAACAAAATCACCCTAGAACACAAAAAATTCCGTTCAACAAAATCACCCGAGAACAGAAAAAATTCATGTCCAACGAAATTACCACAGAACAGAAAAAATTTGCTTCCATCGAAATAACCCCAAAACACAAAAAGTTCGCTTCAAAAGAAATGACTCCAGAGCACAGAAAACAAGCTTCATACGAAGTGACCCACTACTTCAAAAATTTCCTTCCATCGAAAAGAAAGGAGAACACAAAAAATTCTCTTCCAACGATATTACCCCAGAAGACAAAAAATTCTTTTCCAATGAAATCTCCTGAAAACACAAATATTCGCTTCGAAAGATATCATCCCAGAGCACAATAAATTTGTTTCCAACGAAATCACCCTAGAACACAAAAATTCCCTTTCAACGAAATCACCCGACAACACAAAAAATTTGCTTCCAACGAAATCACCCCAGAGCACAAAAAATTCGCTTAATACGAAATGACTCCATAGCACAGAAAACACGCTTCCAAAGAAATGACCCCCTAATTCAAAAATGTGCTTCCATCGAAAAAACCGGTGAACACAAAAAATTCTATTCCAACGATTTTACCCCAGAATAAATAAAATTCTTTTCCAAAGAAATCTCCTGAGTACACAAATATTCGCTTTCAAAGATATCATCCCAGATACAAAAATTTGCTTCCAACAAAATTACTCTAGAACCCAAAAATTCCCTTTCAACGAAATCACCCCAGAGCACAAAAAATTTGCTTCCAACGAAATGACTCCAGAGCACAGAAAGCACGCTTCCAATGAAATGACCCCAGAACACAAAAAATTCGCCTCCAACGAAATCAACCCAGAGCACAAAAATTCACTTCCAACGAAATGACTCCAGAGCACAGAAAACACGCTTCCAACAAAATGACCGCCTATTTCAAAAATTTGCTTCCATCCAAAAAACGGAGAACACAAAAAATTCTCTTCCAACGATATTACCCCAGAACACAAAAAATTCTTTTCCAGCGAAATCTCCTGAGAACACAAATATTCGCTTCCAAAGATATCATCACAGAGTAGAAAAAATTTGCTTCCAACGAAATCACCTAGAACACAAAAATTCCCTTTCAAAGAAATCACCCGAGAACAGAGAAAATTCCCTTCCAACGAAATTAGCACAGAACAGAAAAAATTTGCTTCCATCGAAATCACCCGAGAACACAAAAAATTCGCTTCAAAAGAAATCACGCTAGACACAAAAAATTAGCTTTCAACGAAATCACCGAAGAACACAAAAAATTCGCTTCCAACGAAATCACCCCAGAGCGCAAAAAATTCCCTTCCACCGAAATGACTCCAGAGTATAGAAAACACGATTCGAATGAAATGACCCCTTAATTAAAAAATTTGCTTCCATTGAAAAAACCAGAGAACACAAATAATTCGCTTCCAACGAAATTACCCCAGAACACAAAAAATTCGCCTCCAACGAAATGATCCCAGAAGTCAAAAATTTGCTTCTATCGAAATCACCCGAGAACACAAAAAATTCACTTCAAACGAAATTACCCCAGAAGACAAAAATTTCTTTTCCAAAAAAATCTCCTGAGAACACAAATATTCGCTTCCAAAGATATCATCCCAGAGCACATAAAATTATCTTTCAACGAAATTACCCGAGAACACAAAAAATTCGCTTCCAACAAAATCACCACAGAGCGCAAAAAATTCCCATCCAACAAAATGACTCCAGAGCACAGAAAACATGATTCCAACAAAATGACCTCCTACTTCAAAAATTTGCTTCCATCGAAATATCCCTAGAACACCAACAATTCACTTCCAACGTAATTACCCAAAACACAAAATATTCGCTTGCAAATATATCTTCTGAGAACACAAATATTCGCTTCCAAAGAAATCACCCCAGAACACAAAAAATTCGCTTCCAATGAAATCTCCTGATAACACAAATATTCGCTTCCAAAGAAATCATCCCAAAGCACAAAAAAATTTGTTTCCAACAAAATCACCCTGGAACACAAAAAATTCCCTTTCAACTAAATCACCCCAGAACACAAAAAATTCAAGTAAAACGAAATTACCACAGAACAAAAAATTTGCTCCCATCGAAATCACCCTAAAACACAAAAAGTTCGCTTCGAAAGAAATGACTCCAGAGCACAGAAAACACGCTTCATACGATATGACCCACTACTTCAAAAATTTCCTTCCATCGAAAAGACTGGAGAACACAAAAAATTCTCTTCCAACGATATTACCCCAGAAGACAAAAAATTCTTTTCCAATGAAATCTCCTGAGAAAACAAATATTCGCTTCCAAAGATATCATCCCAGAGCACAATAAATTTGCTTCCAACGAAATCACCCTAGAACACAAAAATTCCCTTTCAACGAAATCATCCGACAACACAAAAAATTTCCTTCCAACGAAATCACCCCAGAGCACAAAAAATTCGCTTCCAACGAAATGACTCCAGAGCACAGAAAACATGCTTCCAAAGAAATGACCCCCTACTTCAAAAATTTGTTTCCATCGAGATCACATGAGAACACAAAAAATTCTCTCTCAACGAAATTACCCCTGAACACAAAAAATTCGCTTGCAACGAAATCTCCTGAGAACACAAATATTCGCTTCCAAAGAAATCATCCCAGAGAACAAAAAAATTCGCTTCCAACAAAATCACCCTAGAACACAAAAAATTCCGTTCAACAAAATCACCCGAGAACAGAAAAAATTCATGTCCAACGAAATTACCACAGAACAGAAAAAATTTGCTTCCATCGAAATAACCCCAAAACACAAAAAGTTCGCTTCAAAAGAAATGACTCCAGAGCACAGAAAACAAGCTTCATACGAAGTGACCCACTACTTCAAAAATTTCCTTCCATCGAAAAGAAAGGAGAACACAAAAAATTCTCTTCCAACGATATTACCCCAGAAGACAAAAAATTCTTTTCCAATGAAATCTCCTGAAAACACAAATATTTGCTTCGAAAGATATCATCCCAGAGCACAATAAATTTGTTTCCAACGAAATCACCCTAGAACACAAAAATTCCCTTTCAACGAAATCACCCGACAACACAAAAAATTTGCTTCCAACGAAATCACCCCAGAGCACAAAAAATTCGCTTAATACGAAATGACTCCATAGCACAGAAAACACGCTTCCAAAGAAATGACCCCCTAATTCAAAAATTTGCTTCCTTCGAAAAGACCGGAGATCACAAAAAATTTTCTTCCAACGATATTACCCCAGAAGACAAAAAATTCTTTTCCAACGAAATCTCCTGAGAACACAAATATTCGCTTCCAAATATATCATTCCCTAGTACAAAAAATTTGCTTCCAAAAAAATCACCCTAGAACACAAAAATTCCCTTTCAACGAAATCACCTGAGAACAGAAAAATTTCGCTTCCAACGAAATCACCCCAGAAAACAAAAAATTCTCTTGCAACGAAATCTCCTGAGAACACGGATATTCGCTTTCAACAAAATCACACCTGAGCACAACAATTTCGCTTCCAACGAAATGACTCTAGAGCACAGAAAACACGCTTCCAATGAAATGACCCCCTACCTCAAAAATTTGCTTCCATCGAAAATACCGGAGAACACAAAAAATTCTCTTCCAACGATATTACCCCAGAAGACAAAAAATTCTATCCAACGAAATTTCCTGAGAAGACAAATATTCGCTTCCAAAGATATCATCCCAGAGCACAAAAAATTTCGCTTCCAACGAAATCACCATAGAACACAAAAATTCCCTTTCAAAGAAATCACCCGAAAACACAAAAAAAATCGCTTCTAACGAAATTACCACAGAACAGAAAAAATTTGCTTCCATTGAAATCACCCGAGAACACAAAAAATTCGCTTCCAACAAAATCACGCTAGAACACAAAAAATTAGCTTTCAACGAAATCACCTAAGAACGCAAAAAATTCGCTTCCAACGAAATCACCTCAGAGCACAAAATTTCCGTTTTACCGAAATGACTCCAGAGTACAGAAAACACGATTCAAACGAAATGACCCCCTACTTCAAAATTTTGTTTCAATAGAAAAAACCGGAGAACACAAAAAGTTCCCTTCCAACGACATTACCCCAGAAGACAAAAAATTCTTTTGCAACGAAATCTCCTGAGAACACAAATATTCGCTTCCAAAGATATCATCCAGAACACAAAAAATTCGCTTCCAACGAAATCACCCTAGAACACAAAAATTCCCTTTAAACGAAATCACAAGAGAACACAAAAAATTCGCTTCCAACGAAAAAAACCCTGAACAAAAAATTCGCTTGCAAAGAAATCTCCTGAGAACACAAATATTCGCTTCCAAAGATATCATTCCAGAGCAGAAAAAATTCGCTTCCAACGAAATCACCTGAGAAAACAAAAATTGCTTTTCAAAGAAATCACCCGAGAACAAAAAAGATTTGCTTCCAACGAAATGACTCCAGAACACAGAAAACACGCTTCCAACGAAATGACCCCCTACTTCAAAAATTTGCTTCTATCATAAAACCGGAGAACACAAAAAACTCTTTTCCACCGAAATCTCCTGAGAACACAAATATTCCCTTCCAAAGATATCATCCCAGAGCACAATAAATTTACTTCCAACGAAATCACCCCATAGCACAGAAAATATGCTTCCAACTAAATGACCCCCTACTTCAAAAATTTGCTTCCATCGAAAAAACCGGAGAACTCAAAAAAATCTCTTCCAACGATATTACCCCAGAAGACAAAAATTCTTTTCCCAAGAAATCTCCTGAGAACACAAATATTCACTTCCAAAGATATCATCCCAGAGCACAAAAATTCCCTTTCAACGAAATCTCCTGAGAACACAAAAAATTCACGTCCAACGAAATTACCATAGAACAGAAAAAATTTCCTTCCTTCGAAATCACCCCAAAACACAAAAAATTCACTTCCAACGAAATCATGCTAGAACACAAAAAATTAGTTTTCAACGAAATCACCCCAGAACACAAAAAATTTGTTTGCAACGAAATCTCCTGAGAACACAAATATTCGCTTCCAACGAAATCACCACAGAGCACAAAAAATTTGTTTCCAACGAAATGACTCCAGAGCACAGAAAACACGCTTCCAACGAAATGATCCCATACTTTAAAAATTTGCTTCCTTCGAAATCCCCCGAGAACAGAAAAAATTTGCTTCCAACGAAATTACCCCAGAACACAAAAAATTCGAGTCCAACGAATTCACCCCAGAACACAAAAAAATCGCTTCCAACGAAATGACTCCAGAGCATAGAAAACACGCTTCCAATGAAATGACCCCATACTTCAAAAATTTGCTTCCATCGAAAAGACCGGAGAACACAAAAAATTCTCTTCTAACGATATTACCCCAGAAGACAAAAAATTCTTTTCCAACGAAATCTCCTGAGAACACAAATATTCGCTTCCAAAGATATCATCCCAGAGCACTAAAAATTTGATTCCAACGAAATCACCCTAGAACACAAAAATTCCCTTTAAAAGAAATCACCCAAGTACACAAAAAATTCGCTTCCAATGAAATCACCCGAGAACACAAAAAATTCGCTTCCAACGAAACCACCCCACAGCACAAAAAATTTGCTTCCATCGAAATGACTCCAGAGCACAGAAAACATGCTTCCAACGAAATGACCCCCTACTTCAAAAATTTGCTTCCATTGAGAAGACTGGAGAACACAAAAAAATCTCTTCCGACGATATTACCCCAGAAGACAAAAAATTCTATTCCAACGAAATCTCCTGATAACACAAATACTTGCTTCCAAAGATATCATCCCAGCGCACAAAAACTTCGCTTCCAAAGAAATCACCCTAGAACACACAAATTCCCTTTCAAGGAAATCACCCGAGAACCCAAAAAATTCGCTTCTAACGAAATCACCCCAGAACCCAAAAAATTCGCTTGCAACGAAATCTCCTGAGAACACAAATATTCGCTTCCAACGAAATCACCACAGAGCACAAAAAATTTGCTTCCAACGAAATGACTCCAGAGCACAGAAAACACGCTTCCAACTAACTGACCCCCTATTTCAAAAATTTGCTTCCATCGAAAAGTACGGAGAACACAAAAAATTCTCTTACAACGACATTACCCCAGATGATAAAAAATTCTTTTGGAACGAAATCTCCTGAGAACACAAATATTCGCTTCCAAAGATATCATCCCAGAGCACAAAAAATTCGATTCCAACGAACTCACCCTGGAACACAAAAATTCCCTTTCAAAGAAATCACAGGAGAACACAAAAAATTCGCTTCCAACGAAATCACCCTAGAACCAAAAATTCACTTGCAACGAAATCTCCTGAGAACACAAATATTTGCTTCCAAAGATATCATCCCAGAGCAGAAAAAATTTGCTTCCAACGAAATCACCTCAGAACACAAAAATTCCCTTACAAAGAAATCACCCGAGAACACAAAAAATTCGCGTCCAACTAAATGACTCCAGAACACAGAAAACTCGCTTCCAACGAAATGACCCACTACTTCAAAAATTTGCTTCTATCGTAAAACCAGAGAACATAAAAAATTATCTTCCATCGACATTACCCCAGAAGACAAAAAATTCTTTTCCAACGAAATCTCCTGATAACACAAATATTCGCTTCCAAAGATATCATCCCAGGGCACTAAAAATTCGATTCCAACGAAATCACCCTAGAACACAAAAATTCCCTTTCAATGAAATCATCCGAGAACACAAATATTCGCTTGCAACGAAATCTCCTGAGAACACAAATATTCGCTTCAAACAAAATCACCCCAGAGCACAAAAAATTCACTTCCAACGAAGTGACTCCAGAGCACAGATAACACGCTTCCAACGATATGACCCCCTATTTCAAAAATTTGCTTCCATTGAAAAAACCGGAGAACACAAAAAATTCTCTTCAAACGAAATCACCCTAGAACATAAAAAATTCGCTTCTATCGAAATTACCACAGAAGACAAAATATTCGCTTCCAACCAAATCACCCCAGAGTACAGAAAATTCGCTTCCAATGAAATCCCCCTAAATGACAAAAAATTTGTTCTCAACGAAATCACGCCAGAGCACAAAAAATTCGCTTCCAAATAAATGACTCCAGAACACAGAAAATATGCTTTCAACAAAATGACACCCTACTTCAAAAATTTGCTTCCATCGAAAAAACCGGAGAACTCAAAAAATTCTCTTCCAACGATATTACCCCACAAGACAAAAATTCTTTTCCCACGAAATCTCTTGAGAACACCAATATTCGCTTCCAGAGATATCATCACAGAGCACAAAAAATTCATTTCCAACGAAATCACCCTAGAACGCAAAAATTCCCTTTCAACGAAATCACACGAGAACACAAAACTTCGCTTCCAACGAAATTACCTCAGAACACAAAAAATTCGCTTCCAACGAAATGATTTCAGAGCACAGAAAACATGCTTCCAACGAAATCACCTGAGAACACAGAAAATTCGCTTCTATTGAAATCACCACAGAAGACAAAAAAGTTGCTTCCAACTAAAACACCCTAGAACATAAAAAATATGCTTTCAACGAAATCACCCGAAAACACAACAAATTCGATTCCAACGAAATTACCCCAGAACACATAAAATTCACTTGCAACGAAATCACCCTAGAACATAAAAAACTCGCTTCAAACGAAATCACCAGAGAACACAAATATTCGCATCGAAAGAAATCATCCCAGAGCACAAAAAAATTCCCGTTCAACGAAATCACCCGAGAACACAAAAAATTCACGTCCAACGAAATTACCACAGAACAGAAAAAATTTGCTTCCATCGAAATCACCCCAGAACACAATAAATTCGCTTCCAACGAAATCACCCTAGAACAGAAAAACTCCCTTTAAACGAAATCACCCTAGATCACAAAAAATTCGTTCCAACGAAATGACTCCAGAGCACAGAAAACACGCTTCGAACGAAATGATACCATAGTTCAAAAATTTGCTTCCATCGAAATCACCCGAGAACAAAAAAATTCGCTTCAAACGAAATTACCCCAGAACACAAAAAATTTGCTTCCAACGAAATCACCCAGAGCACAAAAAATTCGCTTCCATCGAAATGACTCCAGAGCACAGAAAACACGCTTCCAACTAAATGACCCCAGAACACTAAAAATTCGTGGCCAAAGAAATCACCCGAGAACACAAAAAATTCGCTTCCAATGTAATTACCCCAGAACACAAAAAATTCGCTTCCAACGAAATCACCCCAGAGCACAAAAACACGCTTCCAAGGCAATGACCCCCTATTTCAAAAATTTGCTTCCATCGAAAAACCTGTAGAATACAAAAAATTCGCTTCCAACGAACTTACCCCAGAACACAAAAAAATCGCTTCCAACGAAATCTCCTGGGAACACAAATATTCGCTTTCAAAGAAATCATCCCAGAACACAAAAAATTCGCTTCCAACGAAATCACCCCAGAGCACAAAAACACGCTTCCAAGGCAATGACCCCCTATTTCAAAAATTTGCTTCCATCGAAAAACCCGTAGAATACAAAAAATTCACTTCCAGCGAAATGACTCCAGAGCACAGAAAACACGATTCCAACGAAATGATCTGCTACTTCAAAAATTTGCTTCGATCGAAAAAACCGGAGGACACAAAAAATTCACTTCCATCGAAATCACCCCAGGACACAGAAAATTCACTTTCAACGAAATCACCCTAGAACACAAAAAATTCCTTTTCAATGAAATCACCCGAGAACACAAAATATTCGCTTCCAACGGAATCACCCCAGAGCACAAAAAATTCCCTTCCAACGAAATGACTCCAGAGCACAGAAAACAGGCTTCCAACGAAATGAGCCCAGAACACAAAAAATTCCCTTTCAACGAAATCTCCCGAGAACCAAAAAAATTTCCTTCCAACGAAATCACCCAAGAGCACAAAAAATTCGCTTCCAACGAAATCACGCTACAACACAAAAAATTAGCTTTTTCAACGAAATCACCCGAAAACACAAAATTTCCTTCCAAAGAAATCACCCGAGAACACAAAAAATTCGCTTCAAATGATATCACCCCAGAATACAAAAAATTCGCTTGCAATGAAATCTCCTGAGAACACAAATATTTGCTTCCAACGAAATCGTCCCAGAGCACAAAAGATTCGCTTCCAACGAAATCACCCTAGAACGCAAAAATTCCCTTTCAATGAAAAAACCCGAGAACACAAAAAAATTCGCTTCCTACGAAATCACCCCAGAACACAAAAAGTTCCCTTCCAACGAAAGGACTCCAGAGCACAGAAAATAAGCTTCCAACGAAATGACCACCTACTTAAAAAATTTGCTTCCATCGAAAAACCGGAGAACATAAAAAATTCGCTTCCAAAGAAATTACCCCAGAACACAAAAAATTTGCTTGCAACGAAATTTTCTGAGAACACAAATATTCGCTTCCAACGAAATCACCCCAGAACACAAAAAATTCGCTTCCAACGAAATGACTCCAGAGCACAAAAACACGCTTCCAAGGCAATGACCCCCTATTTCAAAAATTTGCTTCCATCGAAAAACCCGTAGAATACAAAAAATTCGCTTCCAACGAACTTACCCCAGAACACAAAAAAATCGCTTCCAACGAAATCTCCTGGGAACACAAATATTCGCTTTCAAAGAAATCATCCCAGAACACAAAAAATTCGCTTACAACAAAATCACCCGAGAACACAAAAAATTCCCTTTCAACAAAATCACCCGAGAACACAAAAAAATTCACGTCCAACGAAATTACCACAGAACAGAAAATATTTGCTTCCATCGAAATAAACCCAGAACACAAAAAATTCGCTTCCAACGAAATCACGCTAGAACACAAAAAAATTAGCTTAAAATGAAATCACCCCAGAGCACAAAAAATTCCCTTCCAAGGAAATGACTCCAGAGCACATAAAACATGATTCCAACGAAATGACCCTCTACTTAAAAAATTTGCTGCCATCGAAAAACCGGAGAACATAAATAATTCGCTTCCAAAGAAATTACCCCAGAACACAAAAAATTCGCTTGCAACGAAATTTTCTGAGAACACACATATTCGCTTTCAACGAAAGCACACCAGAACACAAAAAATTCGCTTCCAACGAAATGACTCCAGGGCACAGAAAACACGCTTACAATGAATTGACCCCATATTTGAAAAATTTGCTTCCATCGAAATCACCCGAGAACACAAAAAATTCGCTTCCAACGAAATTACCCCAGAACAGAATAAATTCGCTTCCAACGAAATCTCCTGAGAACACAAATATTCGCTTCCAAAGAAATCATCCTAGAGCACAAAAAAATTCGCTTCCCACGAAATCACACTAGAACACAAAAATTAGCTTTCAATGAAATCACCCGAGAACACAAAAAATTGGCTTCCAACAAAATCCCCCCAGAGCACAAAAAATTCCCTTCCAACGAAATGACTCCAGAGCACAGAAAACACGATTCC
The DNA here is from genome assembly GCF_030254825.1 of Meriones unguiculatus. Taxonomy (NCBI): domain Eukaryota; kingdom Metazoa; phylum Chordata; class Mammalia; order Rodentia; family Muridae; genus Meriones; species Meriones unguiculatus. The sequence goes on from NC_083353.1 coordinate 65,241,206, forward strand.
AACGAAATGACCCCCTACTTCAAAAATTTGCTTCCATCGAAAAACCAGAGAACATAAAAAAGTTGCTTCCAAAGAAATAACCCCAGAACACTAAAAATTTGCTTGCAACGAAATTTTCTGAGATCACAAATATTCGCTTCCAACGAAATCACCCCAGAACACAAAAACTTCGCTTCCAACGAAATTACTCCTGAGCACAGAAAACACGCTTCCAACGAAATAATCCCTTACTTCAAAAATTTGCTACCATCGATATCACCCAAGAACACAAAAAATTCGCTTCCAACGAAATGACTCCAGAGCACAGAAAACACACTTCCAACGAAATGACCCCCTACTTAAAAAATTCGCTTCCATCGAAAAAACCGGAGAACACAATAAAACGCTTCCAACGAAATTACCCCAGAACAAAAAAATTCCCTTTCAACGAAATCACCCGAGAACACAAAAAATTCGCTTCCAACGAAATCACCCCAGAGCACAAAAAATCGCTTCCAACGAAAACACCCTAGAACATAAAAAATTCGCTTTCATCGAAATCACCACAGAAGCCAAAAAATTCGCTTCCAACCAAATCACCCCAGAGCAGAAAAATATTCACTTCCAACGAAATCACCCTAGAACATAAAAAATTCGCTTTCAACGAAATCACCCGAGAACACAAAAAATTCGCTTCCAACAAAATCACCCCAGGGCACGAAAAACTCGCTTCCAAAGAAATGATTCCAGAGCACAGAAAACACGCTTCCAACGATATGACCCCATACTTCAAAAATTTGCTTCCATTGAAATCACCTGAGAACACAAAAAATTCGCTTCCAACGAAATTAACCCTGAACACAAAAAATTTGCTTGCAACGAAATCACCCCAGAAGACAAAAAGCTCGCTTCCTACGAAATGACTCCTTAGCACAGAGAACACGCTTCCAATGAAATGACCCCCTACTTCAAATATTTGCTTCCACCGAAAAGACCGGAGAACACAAAAAATTCTCTTTCAAAGATATTACCCCAGAAGACAAAAAATTCTTTTCCAATGAAATCTCCTGAGAACACAAATATTCTCTTCTAAAGATATCCTCCTAGAGCACAAAAAATTCGCTTCCAACGAAAACACGCCAGAGCACAAAAAATTCGTTTCGAACGAAATGATTCCAGAGCACAGAAAACACGCTTCCAACGAAATGACCCCCTATTTCAAAAAATTGCTTCCATCGAAATCAACCGAGAACACAAAAAATTCTCTTCCAACGATATTACCCCAGAAGACAAAAAATTCTTTTCCAACAAAATCTCCTGAGAGCACACATATTCGCTTCCAAAGATATCATTCCAGAGCACAAAAAATTCGCTTCGAACGAAATCACCCTAGAGTACGAAAAATTCACTTCCAAAGAAATGACTCCAGAGCACTGAAAACATGCTTCCAACGATATGACCCCATATTTCAAAAATTTGCTTCCATCGAAATCATCCGAGAACACAAAAATTTCACTTCCAACGAAATTACCCCAGAACACAAAAAATCACTTCCGACGAAATTTCCTGGGAACACAATATCTGCTTCCAAAGAAATCATCACAGAGCACAAAAAAATTCGCTTCCAACGAAATCACCCTAGAACACAAAAAATTCCCTTTCACGAAATCAACCGAGAACACAAAAAATTCACGTCCAACGAAATTACCACAGAACAGAAATAATTTGCTTCCATCGAAATCACCCCAGAACACAAAAAATTCGCTTCTAATGAAATCACGCCAGAACACAAAAATTAGCTTTCAATGAAATCACCCGAGAACACAAAAAATAGGCTTCCAACGAAATCACCCCAGAGCACAAAAAATTCCCTTCCATCGAAATGACTACAGAGCACAGAAAACAATGTAGCAATGAAATGACCCGAGAACACAAAAAAATTCACTTTCAATGAAATCACCTGAGAACAAAAGAATTCACGTCCAACGAAATTACCCCAGAATAGAAAAAATTTGCTTCCGACGAAATCACCCAAGAGCACAAAAAATTGGCTTCCAACGAAATGATTCCAGAGCACAGAAAACACGCTTCCAATGAAATGATGCCAGAACACTAAAAATTTCCTTTCAATGAAATCACCCGAGAACACAAAAAATTCGCTTCCAAAGTAATTACCCCAGAAAACAAAAAATGCGCTTCCAACGAAATCACCCTTGAACACAAAAAATTCCCTTTAAATGAAATCATCCGAGAACACAAAAAATTTGCTTCCAACGAAATCACTCCAGAGCACCAAAAATTCTCTTCCAACCAAGTGACTCCAGAGAACAGAAAACATGCTTCCAACAAAATGACCCCCTACTTCAAAAATTTGCTTCCATCGAAAAAACCGGAGAACACAAAAAATTCGCTTCCAACAAAATTTCCACAGAACACAAAAAATTCGCTACCAACGAAATCACCCCAGAACACAAAAAATTCGCTTCCAACGAAATGACTCCAGAGCACAGAAAAAAGGCTTCCAAAGAAATGAGCCCAGAACACAAAAAATTCCCTTTCAACGAAATCACCTGAGAACACAAAAAATTCACTTCCAACGAAATCACCACAGAGTACAAAAAATTCGCTACCAACGAAATGACTCCAGAGCACAGAAAACATGCTTCCAACGAAATGACACACTCTTTCAAAATTTGCTTCCATCGAAAAGACCGGAGAACAGAAAAAATTCTCTTCCAACGATATTACCCCAGACGACAAATAATTCTTTTCCAACAATAACTCCTGAGTACACAAACATTCGCTTCCAAAGATATCATCCCAGAGCACAAAAAATTCGCTTCCAACGAAATCACCCAAGAACACAAAAATTCCCTTTCAACGAAATCACTCGAGAACACAAAAAATTCGCTTCCAACGAAATGACTCGAGAGGACAGAAAACAATGTAGCAATGAAATGACCCAAGAACACAAAAAATTCGCTTCCAAAGAAATCACCCTAGAACATAAAAATTGGCTTCCATCGAAATAACCACAGAAGACAAAAAATTCCCTTCCAATAAATCACCCCAGAGCACAAAAAATTCGCTTCCAACGAAATCACCCTAGAACATAAAAAATTCGCTTTCAACGAAATCACCCGAGAATAAAAAAATTCGCTTCCAACAAAATCACCCCAGAGCACAAAAAATTCACTGCCAAAGAAATGACTCCAGAGCACAGAAAACACGCTTTCAACGAAATGACCCTCTACTTAAAAAATTTGCTTCCATCGAAAAAACCGGAGAACACAAAAAATTCGCTTCCAACAAAATTACCCCAGAACACAAAAAATTCGCTTGCAACGAAATATCCTGAGAACACAAATATTAGCTTCCAATCAAATCACCCCAGAGCACAAAAAATTCGCTTCCAACGAAATCACCCAGAACACAAAAAATTCGATTCCAACGAAATGACTCCAGAGCACAGAAAACACGCTTCCAACGAAATGATACCATACTTCGAATATTTGCTTCAATCGAAAAAATATTCGCTTCCAAAGAAATCTCCTGAGAACACAAATATTCGCTTCGAAAGAAATCATCCCAGAGCACAAAAAAATTCCCGTTCAACGAAATCACCCGAGAACACAAAAAATTCACGTCCAACGAAATTACCACAGAACAGAAAAAATTTGCTTCCATCGAAATCACCCCAGAATACAATAAATTCGCTTCCAACGAAATCACCCTACATCACAAAAAATTCGTTCCAACGAAATGACTCCAGAGCACAGAAAACACGCTTCGAACGAAATGATACCATACTTCAAAAATTTGCTTCCAACGAAATCACCCAAGAGCACAAAAAATTAGCTTCCAACGAAATGATTCCAGAGCACAGAAAACAAGCTTCCAATGAAATGATGCGAGAACACTAAAAATTTCCTTTCAATGAAATCACCCAGAGAACACAAAAAAATCACTTCCAACGTACTTACCCCAGGAAACAAAAAATGCGCTTCCAACGAAATCACCCTAGAACACAAAAAATTCCCTTTAAATGAAATCACCCGAGAACACAAAAAATTCGCTTCTAACAAAATCAACACAGAGCACCAAAAATTCGCTAACAACGAAATGACTCCAGAGCACAGAAAACACACTTCCAATGAAATGACCCCCTGCTTCAAAAATTTGCTTCCATCGAAAAAAACAGAGAAAACAAAATATTCTCTTCCAACGAAATTACCCCAGAACACAAAAAAATTCGCTTGCAACGAAATCTTCTGAGAACACGAATATTCGCTTCCAACGAAATCACCCCAGAACACAAAAAATTAGCTTCCAACATAATGACTCCAGAGCAGAGAAAACACGCTTCCAACGAAATGACCCCATATTTCAAAAATTTGTTTCCATCGAAATCACCCGAAAACAAAAAATTTGCTTCTAACGAAATTACCCCAGAACACAATAAATTCGCTTCCAACGATACCTCCTGAGAACACAAATATTTGCTTCCAAAGAAATCCTCCCAGAGCACAAAAAAATTCGCTTCCAACGAAATCACCCTGGAACACAAAAAATTCCCTTTCAACCAAATCACCCGAGAACACAAAAAATTCACGTCCAACGAAATTACCACAGAACAGAAAAATTTTGCTTCCATCGAAATCACCCAGGAACACAAAAAATTCGCGGCCAAAGAAATCACCAGAGAACACAAAAAATTCGCTTCCAACGTAATTACCCCAGAACACAAAAAATTCGCTTCCAACGAAATCAACCTTGAACACAAAAAATTCCCTTCCAACGAACTCACCCGAGAACAAAAAATTTCGCTTCTAACGAAATCACCCCAGAGAAAAAAAAATTCCCTTCCAACGAAATGACTCCAGAGCACAGAAAACACTATTCCAACGAAATGACCTGCTACTTCAAAAATTTGCTTCGATCGAAAAAACCGGAGAACACAAAAAATTCACTTCCATCGAAATCACCCCAGGACACAGAAAATTCACTTTCAACGAAATCACCCTAGAACACAAAAAATTCCCTTTCAATGAAATCTCCCGAGAACCAAAAAAATTTCCTTCCAACGAAATCACCCAAGAGCACAAAAAATTCGCTTCCAACGAAATCACGCTACAACACAAAAAATTAGCTTTTTCAACGAAATCACCCGAAAACACAAAATTTCCTTCCAAAGAAATCACCCGAGAACACAAAAAATTCGCTTCAAATGATATCACCCCAGAATACAAAAAATTCGCTTGCAATGAAATCTCCTGAGAACACAAATATTTGCTTCCAACGAAATCGTCCCAGAGCACAAAAGATTCGCTTCCAACGAAATCACCCTAGAACGCAAAAATTCCCTTTCAATGAAAAAACCCGAGAACACAAAAAAATTCGCTTCCTACGAAATCACCCCAGAACACAAAAAGTTCCCTTCCAACGAAAGGACTCCAGAGCACAGAAAATAAGCTTCCAACGAAATGACCACCTACTTAAAAAATTTGCTTCCATCGAAAAACCGGAGAACATAAAAAATTCGCTTCCAAAGAAATTACCCCAGAACACAAAAAATTTGCTTGCAACGAAATTTTCTGAGAACACAAATATTCGCTTCCAACGAAATCACCCCAGAACACAAAAAATTCGCTTCCAACGAAATGACTCCAGAGCACAAAAACACGCTTCCAAGGCAATGACCCCCTATTTCAAAAATTTGCTTCCATCGAAAAACCCGTAGAATACAAAAAATTCGCTTCCAACGAACTTACCCCAGAACACAAAAAAATCGCTTCCAACGAAATCTCCTGGGAACACAAATATTCGCTTTCAAAGAAATCATCCCAGAACACAAAAAATTCGCTTACAACAAAATCACCCGAGAACACAAAAAATTCCCTTTCAACAAAATCACCCGAGAACACAAAAAAATTCACGTCCAACGAAATTACCACAGAACAGAAAATATTTGCTTCCATCGAAATAAACCCAGAACACAAAAAATTCGCTTCCAACGAAATCACGCTAGAACACAAAAAAATTAGCTTAAAATGAAATCACCCCAGAGCACAAAAAATTCCCTTCCAAGGAAATGACTCCAGAGCACATAAAACATGATTCCAACGAAATGACCCTCTACTTAAAAAATTTGCTGCCATCGAAAAACCGGAGAACATAAATAATTCGCTTCCAAAGAAATTACCCCAGAACACAAAAAATTCGCTTGCAACGAAATTTTCTGAGAACACACATATTCGCTTTCAACGAAAGCACACCAGAACACAAAAAATTCGCTTCCAACGAAATGACTCCAGGGCACAGAAAACACGCTTACAATGAATTGACCCCATATTTGAAAAATTTGCTTCCATCGAAATCACCCGAGAACACAAAAAATTCGCTTCCAACGAAATTACCCCAGAACAGAATAAATTCGCTTCCAACGAAATCTCCTGAGAACACAAATATTCGCTTCCAAAGAAATCATCCTAGAGCACAAAAAAATTCGCTTCCCACGAAATCACACTAGAACACAAAAATTAGCTTTCAATGAAATCACCCGAGAACACAAAAAATTGGCTTCCAACAAAATCCCCCCAGAGCACAAAAAATTCCCTTCCAACGAAATGACTCCAGAGCACAGAAAACACGATTCCAACGAAATGACCCCCTACTTCAAAAATTTGCTTCCATCGAAAAACCAGAGAACATAAAAAAGTTGCTTCCAAAGAAATAACCCCAGAACACTAAAAATTTGCTTGCAACGAAATTTTCTGAGAACACAAATATTCGCTTCCAACGAAATCACCCCAGAACACAAAAACTTCGCTTCCAACGAAATTACTCCTGAGCACAGAAAACACGCTTCCAACGAAATAATCCCTTACTTCAAAAATTTGCTACCATCGATATCACCCAAGAACACAAAAAATTCGCTTCCAACGAAATGACTCCAGAGCACAGAAAACACACTTCCAACGAAATGACCCCCTACTTAAAAAATTCGCTTCCATCGAAAAAACCGGAGAACACAATAAAACGCTTCCAACGAAATTACCCCAGAACAAAAAAATTCCCTTTCAACGAAATCACCCGAGAACACAAAAAATTCGCTTCCAACGAAATCACCCCAGAGCACAAAAAATCGCTTCCAACGAAAACACCCTAGAACATAAAAAATTCGCTTTCATCGAAATCACCACAGAAGCCAAAAAATTCGCTTCCAACCAAATCACCCCAGAGCAGAAAAATATTCACTTCCAACGAAATCACCCTAGAACATAAAAAATTCGCTTTCAACGAAATCACCCGAGAACACAAAAAATTCGCTTCCAACAAAATCACCCCAGGGCACGAAAAACTCGCTTCCAAAGAAATGATTCCAGAGCACAGAAAACACGCTTCCAACGATATGACCCCATACTTCAAAAATTTGCTTCCATTGAAATCACCTGAGAACACAAAAAATTCGCTTCCAACGAAATTAACCCTGAACACAAAAAATTTGCTTGCAACGAAATCACCCCAGAAGACAAAAAGCTCGCTTCCTACGAAATGACTCCTTAGCACAGAGAACACGCTTCCAATGAAATGACCCCCTACTTCAAATATTTGCTTCCACCGAAAAGACCGGAGAACACAAAAAATTCTCTTTCAAAGATATTACCCCAGAAGACAAAAAATTCTTTTCCAATGAAATCTCCTGAGAACACAAATATTCTCTTCTAAAGATATCCTCCTAGAGCACAAAAAATTCGCTTCCAACGAAAACACGCCAGAGCACAAAAAATTCGTTTCGAACGAAATGATTCCAGAGCACAGAAAACACGCTTCCAACGAAATGACCCCCTATTTCAAAAAATTGCTTCCATCGAAATCAACCGAGAACACAAAAAATTCTCTTCCAACGATATTACCCCAGAAGACAAAAAATTCTTTTCCAACAAAATCTCCTGAGAGCACACATATTCGCTTCCAAAGATATCATTCCAGAGCACAAAAAATTCGCTTCGAACGAAATCACCCTAGAGTACGAAAAATTCACTTCCAAAGAAATGACTCCAGAGCACTGAAAACATGCTTCCAACGATATGACCCCATATTTCAAAAATTTGCTTCCATCGAAATCATCCGAGAACACAAAAATTTCACTTCCAACGAAATTACCCCAGAACACAAAAAAATCACTTCCGACGAAATTTCCTGGGAACACAATATCTGCTTCCAAAGAAATCATCACAGAGCACAAAAAAATTCGCTTCCAACGAAATCACCCTAGAACACAAAAAATTCCCTTTCACGAAATCAACCGAGAACACAAAAAATTCACGTCCAACGAAATTACCACAGAACAGAAATAATTTGCTTCCATCGAAATCACCCCAGAACACAAAAAATTCGCTTCTAATGAAATCACGCCAGAACACAAAAATTAGCTTTCAATGAAATCACCCGAGAACACAAAAAATAGGCTTCCAACGAAATCACCCCAGAGCACAAAAAATTCCCTTCCATCGAAATGACTACAGAGCACAGAAAACAATGTAGCAATGAAATGACCCGAGAACACAAAAAAATTCACTTTCAATGAAATCACCTGAGAACAAAAGAATTCACGTCCAACGAAATTACCCCAGAATAGAAAAAATTTGCTTCCGACGAAATCACCCAAGAGCACAAAAAATTGGCTTCCAACGAAATGATTCCAGAGCACAGAAAACACGCTTCCAATGAAATGATGCCAGAACACTAAAAATTTCCTTTCAATGAAATCACCCGAGAACACAAAAAATTCGCTTCCAAAGTAATTACCCCAGAAAACAAAAAATGCGCTTCCAACGAAATCACCCTTGAACACAAAAAATTCCCTTTAAATGAAATCATCCGAGAACACAAAAAATTTGCTTCCAACGAAATCACTCCAGAGCACCAAAAATTCTCTTCCAACCAAGTGACTCCAGAGAACAGAAAACATGCTTCCAACAAAATGACCCCCTACTTCAAAAATTTGCTTCCATCGAAAAAACCGGAGAACACAAAAAATTCGCTTCCAACAAAATTTCCACAGAACACAAAAAATTCGCTACCAACGAAATCACCCCAGAACACAAAAAATTCGCTTCCAACGAAATGACTCCAGAGCACAGAAAAAAGGCTTCCAAAGAAATGAGCCCAGAACACAAAAAATTCCCTTTCAACGAAATCACCTGAGAACACAAAAAATTCACTTCCAACGAAATCACCACAGAGTACAAAAAATTCGCTACCAACGAAATGACTCCAGAGCACAGAAAACATGCTTCCAACGAAATGACACACTCTTTCAAAATTTGCTTCCATCGAAAAGACCGGAGAACAGAAAAAATTCTCTTCCAACGATATTACCCCAGACGACAAATAATTCTTTTCCAACAATAACTCCTGAGTACACAAACATTCGCTTCCAAAGATATCATCCCAGAGCACAAAAAATTCGCTTCCAACGAAATCACCCAAGAACACAAAAATTCCCTTTCAACGAAATCACTCGAGAACACAAAAAATTCGCTTCCAACGAAATGACTCGAGAGGACAGAAAACAATGTAGCAATGAAATGACCCAAGAACACAAAAAATTCGCTTCCAAAGAAATCACCCTAGAACATAAAAATTGGCTTCCATCGAAATAACCACAGAAGACAAAAAATTCCCTTCCAATAAATCACCCCAGAGCACAAAAAATACGCTTCCAAAGAAATCACCCTAGAACATAAAAAATTCGCTTTCAACGAAATCACACGAGAATAGAAAAAATTCGCTTCCAACAAAATCACCCCAGAGCACAAAAAATTCACTGCCAAAGAAATGACTCCAGAGCACAGAAAACACGCTTTCAACGAAATGACCCTCTACTTAAAAAATTTGCTTCCATCGAAAAAACCGGAGAACACAAAAAATTCGCTTCCAACAAAATTACCCCAGAACACAAAAAATTCGCTTGCAACGAAATATCCTGAGAACACAAATATTAGCTTCCAATCAAATCACCCCAGAGCACAAAAAATTCGCTTCCAACGAAATCACCCCAGAACACAAAAAATTCGATTCCAACGAAATGACTCCAGAGCACAGAAAACACGCTTCCAACGAAATGATACCATACTTCGAATATTTGCTTCAATCGAAAAAATATTCGCTTCCAAAGAAATCTCCTGAGAACACAAATATTCGCTTCGAAAGAAATCATCCCAGAGCACAAAAAAATTCCCGTTCAACGAAATCACCCGAGAACACAAAAAATTCACGTCCAACGAAATTACCACAGAACAGAAAAAATTTGCTTCCATCGAAATCACCCCAGAATACAATAAATTCGCTTCCAACGAAATCACCCTACATCACAAAAAATTCGTTCCAACGAAATGACTCCAGAGCACAGAAAACACGCTTCGAACGAAATGATACCATACTTCAAAAATTTGCTTCCAACGAAATCACCCAAGAGCACAAAAAATTAGCTTCCAACGAAATGATTCCAGAGCACAGAAAACAAGCTTCCAATGAAATGATGCGAGAACACTAAAAATTTCCTTTCAATGAAATCACCCAGAGAACACAAAAAAATCACTTCCAACGTACTTACCCCAGGAAACAAAAAATGCGCTTCCAACGAAATCACCCTAGAACACAAAAAATTCCCTTTAAATGAAATCACCCGAGAACACAAAAAATTCGCTTCTAACAAAATCAACACAGAGCACCAAAAATTCGCTAACAACGAAATGACTCCAGAGCACAGAAAACACACTTCCAATGAAATGACCCCCTGCTTCAAAAATTTGCTTCCATCGAAAAAAACAGAGAAAACAAAATATTCTCTTCCAACGAAATTACCCCAGAACACAAAAAAATTCGCTTGCAACGAAATCTTCTGAGAACACGAATATTCGCTTCCAACGAAATCACCCCAGAACACAAAAAATTAGCTTCCAACATAATGACTCCAGAGCAGAGAAAACACGCTTCCAACGAAATGACCCCATATTTCAAAAATTTGTTTCCATCGAAATCACCCGAAAACAAAAAATTCGCTTCTAACGAAATTACCCCAGAACACAATAAATTCGCTTCCAACGATACCTCCTGAGAACACAAATATTTGCTTCCAAAGAAATCATCCCAGAGCACAAAAAAATTCGCTTCCAACGAAATCACCCTGGAACACAAAAAATTCCCTTTCAACCAAATCACCCGAGAACACAAAAAATTCACGTCCAACGAAATTACCACAGAACAGAAAAATTTTGCTTCCATCGAAATCACCCAGGAACACAAAAAATTCGCGGCCAAAGAAATCACCGGAGAACACAAAAAATTCGCTTCCAACGTAATTACCCCAGAACACAAAAAATTCGCTTCCAACGAAATCAACCTTGAACACAAAAAATTCGCTTTCAACGAACTCACCCGAGAACAAAAAATTTCGCTTCTAACGAAATCACCCCAGAGAAAAAAAAATTACCTTCCATCGAAATGACTCCAGAGCACAGAAAACACTATTCCAACGAAATGACCTGCTACTTCAAAAATTTGCTTCGATCGAAAAAACCGGAGAACACAAAAAATTCACTTCCATCGAAATCACCCCAGGACACAGAAAATTCACTTTCAACGAAATCACCCTAGAACACAAAAAATTCCCTTTCAATGAAATCTCCCGAGAACCAAAAAAATTTCCTTCCAACGAAATCACCCAAGAGCACAAAAAATTCGCTTCCAACGAAATCACGCTACAACACAAAAAATTAGCTTTTTCAACGAAATCACCCGAAAACACAAAATTTCCTTCCAAAGAAATCACCCGAGAACACAAAAAATTCGCTTCAAATGATATCACCCCAGAATACAAAAAATTCGCTTGCAATGAAATCTCGTGAGAACACAAATATTTGCTTCCAACGAAATCGTCCCAGAGCACAAAAGATTCGCTTCCAACGAAATCACCCTAGAACGCAAAAATTCCCTTTCAATGAAAAAACCCGAGAACACAAAAAAATTCGCTTCCTACGAAATCACCCCAGAACACAAAAAGTTCCCTTCCAACGAAAGGACTCCAGAGCACAGAAAATAAGCTTCCAACGAAATGACCACCTACTTAAAAAATTTGCTTCCATCGAAAAACCGGAGAACATAAAAAATTCGCTTCCAAAGAAATTACCCCAGAACACAAAAAATTTGCTTGCAACGAAATTTTCTGAGAACACAAATATTCGCTTCCAACGAAATCACCCCAGAACACAAAAAATTCGCTTCCAACGAAATGACTCCAGAGCACAAAAACACGCTTCCAAGGCAATGACCCCCTATTTCAAAAATTTGCTTCCATCGAAAAACCCGTAGAATACAAAAAATTCGCTTCCAACGAACTTACCCCAGAACACAAAAAAATCGCTTCCAACGAAATCTCCTGGGAACACAAATATTCGCTTTCAAAGAAATCATCCCAGAACACAAAAAATTCGCTTACAACAAAATCACCCGAGAACACAAAAAATTCCCTTTCAACAAAATCACCCGAGAACACAAAAAAATTCACGTCCAACGAAATTACCACAGAACAGAAAATATTTGCTTCCATCGAAATAAACCCAGAACACAAAAAATTCGCTTCCAACGAAATCACGCTAGAACACAAAAAAATTAGCTTAAAATGAAATCACCCCAGAGCACAAAAAATTCCCTTCCAAGGAAATGACTCCAGAGCACATAAAACATGATTCCAACGAAATGACCCTCTACTTAAAAAATTTGCTGCCATCGAAAAACCGGAGAACATAAATAATTCGCTTCCAAAGAAATTACCCCAGAACACAAAAAATTCGCTTGCAACGAAATTTTCTGAGAACACACATATTCGCTTTCAACGAAAGCACACCAGAACACAAAAAATTCGCTTCCAACGAAATGACTCCAGGGCACAGAAAACACGCTTACAATGAATTGACCCCATATTTGAAAAATTCGCTTCCAACGAAATTACCCCAGAACAGAATAAATTCGCTTCCAACGAAATCTCCTGAGAACACAAATATTCGCTTCCAAAGAAATCATCCTAGAGCACAAAAAAATTCGCTTCCCACGAAATCACACTAGAACACAAAAATTAGCTTTCAATGAAATCACCCGAGAACACAAAAAATTGGCTTCCAACAAAATCCCCCCAGAGCACAAAAAATTCCCTTCCAACGAAATGACTCCAGAGCACAGAAAACACGATTCCAACGAAATGACCCCCTACTTCAAAAATTTGCTTCCATCGAAAAACCAGAGAACATAAAAAAGTTGCTTCCAAAGAAATAACCCCAGAACACTAAAAATTTGCTTGCAACGAAATTTTCTGAGATCACAAATATTCGCTTCCAACGAAATCACCCCAGAACACAAAAACTTCGCTTCCAACGAAATTACTCCTGAGCACAGAAAACACGCTTCCAACGAAATAATCCCTTACTTCAAAAATTTGCTACCATCGATATCACCCAAGAACACAAAAAATTCGCTTCCAACGAAATGACTCCAGAGCACAGAAAACACACTTCCAACGAAATGACCCCCTACTTAAAAAATTCGCTTCCATCGAAAAAACCGGAGAACACAATAAAACGCTTCCAACGAAATTACCCCAGAACAAAAAAATTCCCTTTCAACGAAATCACCCGAGAACACAAAAAATTCGCTTCCAACGAAATCACCCCAGAGCACAAAAAATCGCTTCCAACGAAAACACCCTAGAACATAAAAAATTCGCTTTCATCGAAATCACCACAGAAGCCAAAAAATTCGCTTCCAACCAAATCACCCCAGAGCAGAAAAATATTCACTTCCAACGAAATCACCCTAGAACATAAAAAATTCGCTTTCAACGAAATCACCCGAGAACACAAAAAATTCGCTTCCAACAAAATCACCCCAGGGCACGAAAAACTCGCTTCCAAAGAAATGATTCCAGAGCACAGAAAACACGCTTCCAACGATATGACCCCATACTTCAAAAATTTGCTTCCATTGAAATCACCTGAGAACACAAAAAATTCGCTTCCAACGAAATTAACCCTGAACACAAAATTTTGCTTGCAACGAAATCACCCCAGAAGACAAAAAGCTCGCTTCCTACGAAATGACTCCTTAGCACAGAGAACACGCTTCCAATGAAATGACCCCCTACTTCAAATATTTGCTTCCACCGAAAAGACCGGAGAACACAAAAAATTCTCTTTCAAAGATATTACCCCAGAAGACAAAAAATTCTTTTCCAATGAAATCTCCTGAGAACACAAATATTCTCTTCTAAAGATATCCTCCTAGAGCACAAAAAATTCGCTTCCAACGAAAACACGCCAGAGCACAAAAAATTCGTTTCGAACGAAATGATTCCAGAGCACAGAAAACACGCTTCCAACGAAATGACCCCCTATTTCAAAAAATTGCTTCCATCGAAATCAACCGAGAACACAAAAAATTCTCTTCCAACGATATTACCCCAGAAGACAAAAAATTCTTTTCCAACAAAATCTCCTGAGAGCACACATATTCGCTTCCAAAGATATCATTCCAGAGCACAAAAAATTCGCTTCGAACGAAATCACCCTAGAGTACGAAAAATTCACTTCCAAAGAAATGACTCCAGAGCACTGAAAACATGCTTCCAACGATATGACCCCATATTTCAAAAATTTGCTTCCATCGAAATCATCCGAGAACACAAAAATTTCACTTCCAACGAAATTACCCCAGAACACAAAAAAATCACTTCCGACGAAATTTCCTGGGAACACAATATCTGCTTCCAAAGAAATCATCACAGAGCACAAAAAAATTCGCTTCCAACGAAATCACCCTAGAACACAAAAAATTCCCTTTCACGAAATCAACCGAGAACACAAAAAATTCACGTCCAACGAAATTACCACAGAACAGAAATAATTTGCTTCCATCGAAATCACCCCAGAACACAAAAAATTCGCTTCTAATGAAATCACGCCAGAACACAAAAATTAGCTTTCAATGAAATCACCCGAGAACACAAAAAATAGGCTTCCAACGAAATCACCCCAGAGCACAAAAAATTCCCTTCCATCGAAATGACTACAGAGCACAGAAAACAATGTAGCAATGAAATGACCCGAGAACACAAAAAAATTCACTTTCAATGAAATCACCTGAGAACAAAAGAATTCACGTCCAACGAAATTACCCCAGAATAGAAAAAATTTGCTTCCGACGAAATCACCCAAGAGCACAAAAAATTGGCTTCCAACGAAATGATTCCAGAGCACAGAAAACACGCTTCCAATGAAATGATGCCAGAACACTAAAAATTTCCTTTCAATGAAATCACCCGAGAACACAAAAAATTCGCTTCCAAAGTAATTACCCCAGAAAACAAAAAATGCGCTTCCAACGAAATCACCCTTGAACACAAAAAATTCCCTTTAAATGAAATCATCCGAGAACACAAAAAATTTGCTTCCAACGAAATCACTCCAGAGCACCAAAAATTCTCTTCCAACCAAGTGACTCCAGAGAACAGAAAACATGCTTCCAACAAAATGACCCCCTACTTCAAAAATTTGCTTCCATCGAAAAAACCGGAGAACACAAAAAATTCGCTTCCAACAAAATTTCCACAGAACACAAAAAATTCGCTACCAACGAAATCACCCCAGAACACAAAAAATTCGCTTCCAACGAAATGACTCCAGAGCACAGAAAAAAGGCTTCCAAAGAAATGAGCCCAGAACACAAAAAATTCCCTTTCAACGAAATCACCTGAGAACACAAAAAATTCACTTCCAACGAAATCACCACAGAGTACAAAAAATTCGCTACCAACGAAATGACTCCAGAGCACAGAAAACATGCTTCCAACGAAATGACACACTCTTTCAAAATTTGCTTCCATCGAAAAGACCGGAGAACAGAAAAAATTCTCTTCCAACGATATTACCCCAGACGACAAATAATTCTTTTCCAACAATAACTCCTGAGTACACAAACATTCGCTTCCAAAGATATCATCCCAGAGCACAAAAAATTCGCTTCCAACGAAATCACCCAAGAACACAAAAATTCCCTTTCAACGAAATCACTCGAGAACACAAAAAATTCGCTTCCAACGAAATGACTCGAGAGGACAGAAAACAATGTAGCAATGAAATGACCCAAGAACACAAAAAATTCGCTTCCAAAGAAATCACCCTAGAACATAAAAATTGGCTTCCATCGAAATAACCACAGAAGACAAAAAATTCCCTTCCAATAAATCACCCCAGAGCACAAAAAATACGCTTCCAAAGAAATCACCCTAGAACATAAAAAATTCGCTTTCAACGAAATCACACGAGAATAGAAAAAATTCGCTTCCAACAAAATCACCCCAGAGCACAAAAAATTCACTGCCAAAGAAATGACTCCAGAGCACAGAAAACACGCTTTCAACGAAATGACCCTCTACTTAAAAAATTTGCTTCCATCGAAAAAACCGGAGAACACAAAAAATTCGCTTCCAACAAAATTACCCCAGAACACAAAAAATTCGCTTGCAACGAAATATCCTGAGAACACAAATATTAGCTTCCAATCAAATCACCCCAGAGCACAAAAAATTCGCTTCCAACGAAATCACCCCAGAACACAAAAAATTCGATTCCAACGAAATGACTCCAGAGCACAGAAAACACGCTTCCAACGAAATGATACCATACTTCGAATATTTGCTTCAATCGAAAAAATATTCGCTTCCAAAGAAATCTCCTGAGAACACAAATATTCGCTTCGAAAGAAATCATCCCAGAGCACAAAAAAATTCCCGTTCAACGAAATCACCCGAGAACACAAAAAATTCACGTCCAACGAAATTACCACAGAACAGAAAAAATTTGCTTCCATCGAAATCACCCCAGAATACAATAAATTCGCTTCCAACGAAATCACCCTACATCACAAAAAATTCGTTCCAACGAAATGACTCCAGAGCACAGAAAACACGCTTCGAACGAAATGATACCATACTTCAAAAATTTGCTTCCAACGAAATCACCCAAGAGCACAAAAAATTAGCTTCCAACGAAATGATTCCAGAGCACAGAAAACAAGCTTCCAATGAAATGATGCGAGAACACTAAAAATTTCCTTTCAATGAAATCACCCAGAGAACACAAAAAAATCACTTCCAACGTACTTACCCCAGGAAACAAAAAATGCGCTTCCAACGAAATCACCCTAGAACACAAAAAATTCCCTTTAAATGAAATCACCCGAGAACACAAAAAATTCGCTTCTAACAAAATCAACACAGAGCACCAAAAATTCGCTAACAACGAAATGACTCCAGAGCACAGAAAACACACTTCCAATGAAATGACCCCCTGCTTCAAAAATTTGCTTCCATCGAAAAAAACAGAGAAAACAAAATATTCTCTTCCAACGAAATTACCCCAGAACACAAAAAAATTCGCTTGCAACGAAATCTTCTGAGAACACGAATATTCGCTTCCAACGAAATCACCCCAGAACACAAAAAATTAGCTTCCAACATAATGACTCCAGAGCAGAGAAAACACGCTTCCAACGAAATGACCCCATATTTCAAAAATTTGTTTCCATCGAAATCACCCGAAAACAAAAAATTCGCTTCTAACGAAATTACCCCAGAACACAATAAATTCGCTTCCAACGATACCTCCTGAGAACACAAATATTTGCTTCCAAAGAAATCATCCCAGAGCACAAAAAAATTCGCTTCCAACGAAATCACCCTGGAACACAAAAAATTCCCTTTCAACCAAATCACCCGAGAACACAAAAAATTCACGTCCAACGAAATTACCACAGAACAGAAAAATTTTGCTTCCATCGAAATCACCCAGGAACACAAAAAATTCGCGGCCAAAGAAATCACCGGAGAACACAAAAAATTCGCTTCCAACGTAATTACCCCAGAACACAAAAAATTCGCTTCCAACGAAATCAACCTTGAACACAAAAAATTCCCTTTCAACGAACTCACCCGAGAACAAAAAATTTCGCTTCTAACGAAATCACCCCAGAGAAAAAAAAATTCCCTTCCAACGAAATGACTCCAGAGCACAGAAAACACTATTCCAACGAAATGACCTGCTACTTCAAAAATTTGCTTCGATCGAAAAAACCGGAGAACACAAAAAATTCACTTCCATCGAAATCACCCCAGGACACAGAAAATTCACTTTCAACGAAATCACCCTAGAACACAAAAAATTCCCTTTCAATGAAATCACCCGAGAACACAAAATATTCGATTCCAACGAAATCACCCCAGACCACAAAAAATTCCCTTCCAACGAAATGACTCCAGAGCACAGAAAACACGCTTCCAACGAAATGAGCCCAGAACACAAAAAATTCCCTTTCAACGAAATCACCAGAGAACCCAAAAAATTTGCTTCCAACGAAATCACCCAAGAGCACAAAAAATTCGCTTCCAACGAAATGACTCAAGAGCACAGAAAACAGGCGTCCAAAGAAATGACCCCAGAACACAAAAAATTCCCTTTTAACGAAATCACCAGAGAACACAAAAAATTCACTTCCAACGAAATCAACACAGAGTACAAAAAATTGGCTTCCAACAAAATGACTCCATCGCACAGAAAACAAGCTTCCAAAGAAATGACCCCAGATCACTAAAAATTCGCGGCCAACGAAATCACCCGAGAACACAAAAAATTAGCTTCCAACCAATTCACCCCAGAACCCAAAAAATTCGCTTCCAACCAAATGACTCCAGAGCATAGAAAACAGGCTTCCAACGAAATCACCCCAGAACACAAAAAATTTGCTTCCATCGAAAATACCCGAGAACACAAAAAATTCGCTTCCAACGAAATTACCCCAGAACACAAAAAATTCGCTTCCAACGAAATCACCCAGAACACAAAAAATTTGCTTCCAACGAAATCACCCCATAGCACAAAAGTTCGCTTCCATCGAAATGACTCCAGAACACAGAAAACACGCTTGCAACTAAATGACCCCAGAACACTAAAAATTCCCGGCCAAAGAAATCACCCGAGAACACAAAAAATTTGCTTCCAACGAAATGACTCCAGAGCACAGAAAACAATGTAGCAATGAAATGACCAGAGAACACAAAAAATTCACTTTCAATGAAATCACCTGAGAACAAAAAAATTCACGTCCAACGAAATTACCCCAGAATAGAAAAAATTTGCTTCCGACGAAATCACCCCAGAGCACAAAAAATTCCCTTCCAATAAATCACCTGAGAACAAAAATATTCGCTTCCCACAAAATTACCCCAGGACGGAAAAAATTTCCTTCCATCGAAATCACTGCAGAACACAAAAAATTCGCTTCCAACGAAATGATTCCAGAGCACAGAAAACACGCTTCCAACGCAATCAACCCAGAGCACAAAAAAATTCCTTCCTAAGAAATGACACCAGAACACAAAAAATTCCTTTCAACGAAATCACCCTAGAACCCAAAAAAATTGCTTCCAATGAAATCACCCAAGAGCACAAAAAATTAGCTTCCAACGAAATGATTCCAGAGCACAGAAAACATGCTTCCAATGAAATGATGCCAGAACACTAAAAATTTCCTTTCAATGAAATCACCCGAGAACACAAAAAATTCGCTTCCAAAGTAATTACCCCAGAAAACAAAAAATGCGCTTCCAACGAAATCACCCTAGAACACAAAAAATTCCCTTTAAATGAAATCACCCGAGAACACAAAAAATTCGCTTCCAACGAAATCACGCCAGAGCACCAAAAATTCTCTTCCAACCAAGTGACTCCAGAGCACAGAAAACACGCTTTCAACAAAATGACCCCCTACTTCAAAAATTTGCTTCCATCGAAAAAACCGGAGAACACAAAAAATTCGCTTCCAACAAAATTTCCACAGAATACAAAAAATTCGCTTCCAACGAAATCACCCGAAAATAGAAAAAATTCGCTTCCAACGAAATAACCCCAGAGCACAAAAAATTCGCTTGCAACGAAATATCCTGAGAACACAAATATTAGCTTCCAATCAAATCACCCCAGAGCACAAAAAATTCGCTTCCAACGAAATCACCCTAGAACAGAAAAACTCTCTTTAAACGAAATCACCCTAGATCACAAAAAATTCGCTTCCAACGAAATGACTCCAGAGCACAGAAAACACACTTCCAACGAAATGATACCATACTTCGAAAATTTGCTTCAATCGAAAAAACCGGAGAAAACAAAAAATTCTCTTCCAACGATATTACCCCAGAAGACAAAATATTCGCTTCCAAAGAAATCTCCTGAGAACACAAATATTCGCTTCGAAAGAAATCATCTCAGAGCACAACAAAATTCCCGTTCAACGAAATCACCCGAGAACACAAAAAATTCACGTCCAACGAAATTACCACAGAACAGAAAAAATTTGCTTCCATCGAAATCACCCCAGAACACAATAAATTAGCTTCCAACGAAATCACCCTAGAACAGAAAAACTCCCTTTAAACGAAATCACCCTAGATCACAAAAAATTCTTTCCAACGAAATGACTCCAGAGCACAGAAAACACGCTTCGAACGAAATGATACCATAGTTCAAAAATTTGCTTCCATCGAAATCACCCGAGAACAAAAAAATTCGCTTCAAACGAAATTACCCCAGAACACAAAATAATTCACTTCCAACGAAATCACCCAGAGCACAAAAAATTCGCTTCCATCGAAATGACTCCAGAGCACAGAAAACACGCTTCCAACTAAATGACCCCAGAACACTAAAAATTCGAGGCCAAAGAAATCTCCCGAGAACACAAAAAATTCGCTTCCAACGTAATTACCCCAGAACAAAAAAATTCGCTTCCAACGAAATCAACCTTGAACACAAAAACTTCCCTTTGAACGAAATCACCCAATAACAAAAAAATTCGCTTCCAACGAAATCACCCCAGAGTACAAAAAATTCCCTTCCAACGAAATGACTCCAGAGCACAGAAAACACGATTCCAATGAAATGACCCCCTACTTCAAAAATTTGCTTCGATTGAAAAAACCAGAGAACACAAAAAATTCACTTCCATTGAAATCACCCCAGAACACAGAAAATTCACTTCCAACGAAATCACCCTAGAACACAAAAAATTCCCTTTCAATGAAATTACCCGAGAACACAAAATATTCGCTTCCAACGCAATTACCCCAGAGCACAAAAAATTCCCTTCCAACGAAATGACTCCAGAGCACAGAAAACAGGCTTCCAACGAAATGACCCCAGAACACAAAAAATTCCCTTTCAACGAAATCACCCAAGAACCCAAAAAATTTGCTTCCAACGAAATGACCCAAGAGCACAAAAAATTAGTTTACAACGAAATGAATCCAGAGCAAAGAAAACACGCTTCCAATGAAATGATGCGAGAACACTAAAAATTTCCTTTCAATGAAATCAACCGAGAACACAAAAAATTCGCTTAAAACGTACTTACCCCAGAAAACAAAAAATGCGCTTCCAACGAAATCACCCTAGAACACAAAAAATTCCCTTTAAATGAAATCACCCTAGAACACAAAAAATTCCCTTTAAATGAAATCACCCTAGAACACAAAAAATTCGCTTCCAACGAAATCTCTCCAGAGCCACAAAAATTCTCTTCCAACCAAGTGACTCCAGAGCACAGAAAACATGCTTCTAACAAAATGACCCCCTACTTCAAAAATTTGCTTCCATCGAAAAAACCGGAGAACACAAAAAATTCGCTTCCAACAAAATTTCCACAGAACACAAAAAATTCACTTCCAACGAAATAACCCCAGAACACAAAAAATTCGCTTCCAACGAAATGACTCTAGAGCACAGAAAACAGGCTTCCAAAGAAATGACCCCAGAACGCAAAAAATTCCCTTTCAACGAAATCACCCGAGAACACAAAAAATTCACTTCCAACGAAATCACCACAAAGTACAAAAAATTCGCTTCGAACGAAATGACTCCATAGCACAGAAAACATGCTTCCAACGAAATGACACACTATTTCAAAATTTGCTTCCATCGAAAAGACCGGAAAAGACAAAAAAATTCTCTTCCAGCGATATTACTCCAGAAGACAAAAAATTCTTTTCCAACGAAAACTCCTGAGAACACAAATATTCGCTTCCAAAGATATCATCCCAGAGCACAAAAAATTTGCTTCCAACGAAATCACCCTAAAACATAAAAAATTGGCTTCCGTCGAAATAATCACAGAAGACAAAAAATTCCCTTCTAACCAAATCACCCAAGAGCACAAAAAATTCGCTTCCAACGAAATCACCCTAGAACATAAAAAATTCGCTTTCAACGAAATCACTCGAGAATAGAAAAAATTCGCTTCCAAAGAAATCACCCGAGAATAGAAAAAATTCGCTTCCAACGAAATCACCCCAGAGCACAAAAAAATTCAATGCCAAAGGAATAACTCCAGAGCACAGAGAACACGCTTCCAACGAAATGACCCTCTACTTAAAAAATTTGCTTCCATCGAAAAACCGGAGAACACAAAAAATTTGCTTCCAACGAAATTACCCCAGAACACAAAAAATTCGATTCCAACGTAATTTACCCCAGAAAACAAAACATGCGCTTCCAACGAAATCACCCTAGAACACAAAAAATTCCCTTTAAATAAAATCACCCGAGAACACAAAAAATTCGCTTCCAACGAAATCACTCCAGAGCACCAAAAATTCTCTTCCAACCAAGTGACTCCATAGCACAGAAAACATGCTTCCAACACCATGACCCCCTACTTCAAAAATTTGCTTCCATCGAAAAAACCGGAGAACACAAAAAATTCACTTCCAACAAAATTTCTACAGAACACGAAAAATTCGCTTTCAATGAAATCACCCCAGAACACAAAAAATTCACTGCCAAAGAAATGACTCCAGAGCACAGAAAACATGCTTCCAACGAAATGACACACTATTTCAAAATTTGCTTCCATCGAAAAAACCGGAGAACACAAAAAATTCTCTTCCAACGATATTACCCCAGAAGACAAAAAATTCTTTTCCAATGAAAACTCCTGAGAACACAAATATTCGCTTCCAAAGATATCATCCCAGAGCACAAAAAATTCGCTTCCAACGAATTCACCCTAGAACATAAAAAATTGGCTTCCATCGAAATAACCACAGAAGACAAAAAATTCCCTTCTAACCAAATCACCTAGAACATAAAAAATTCGCTTTCAACGAAATCACCCGAGAATAGAAAAAATTTGCTTCCAACGAAATCATCCCAGAGCACAAAAAATTCACTGCCAAAGAAATGACTCCAGAGCACAGAAAACACGCTTCCAACGAAATGACCCTCTACTTAAAAAATTTGCTTCCATCGTAAAACCGGAGAACACAAAAAATTTGCTTCCAACGAAATTACCCCAGAACATAAAATTTCGCTTGCAACGAAATATCCTGAGAACACAAATATTAGCTTCCAATCAAATCACCCCAGAGCACAAAAAATTCGCTTCCAATGAAATTACCCCAGAACACAAAAAATTGCTTCCATGAAAACACCTCAGAACACAAAAAATTCGCTTCCACCGAAATGACTCCAGAGCACAGAAAACATACTTCCAACGAAATGACCCCCTGCTTCAAAAATTTGCTTCCATCGTAAAAACCGGAGAAAACAAAATATTCGCTTCCAACGAAATTACCACGGAACACAATAAATTCGCTTCCAACGAAATGACTCCAGAGCACAGAAAACACGATTCCAACGAAATGATCTGCTACTTCAAAAATTTGCTTCGATCGAAAAAACCGGAGGACACAAAAAATTCACTTCCATCGAAATCACCCCAGGACACAGAAAATTCACTTTCAACGAAATCACCCTAGAACACAAAAAATTCCTTTTCAATGAAATCACCCGAGAACACAAAATATTCGCTTCCAACGAAATCACCCCAGAGCACAAAAAATTCCCTTCCAACGAAATGACTCCAGAGCACAGAAAACAGGCTTCCAACGAAATGAGCCCAGAACACAAAAAATTCCCTTTCAACGAAATCTCCCGAGAACCAAAAAAATTTCCTTCCAACGAAATCACCCAAGAGCACAAAAAATTCGCTTTAAACGAAATGACTCCAGAGCACAGAAAACACGCTTCCAATGAATTGACCAAAAAAGAATTTTTTGCTTCCATCGAAATAACCCCAGAACACAAAAAATTCGCTTCTAACGAAATCACGCTAGAACACAAAAAAATTAGCTTAAAATGAAATCACCCCAGAGCACAAAAAATTCCCTTCCAAGGAAATGACTCCAGAGCACAAAAAATTCCCTTCCAACGAAATGACTCCAGAGCACAGAAAACACGATTCCAACGAAATGACACCCTCCTTCAAAAATTTGCTTCCAACGAAATTACCCCAGAACAGAATAAATTCGCTTCCAACGAAATCTCCTGGGAACACAAATATTCGCTTCCAAAGAAATCATCCTAGAGCACAAAAAAATTCGCTTCCCACGAAATCACACTAGAACACAAAAATTAGCTTTCAATGAAATCACCCGAGAACACAAAAAATTGGCTTCCAACAAAATCCCCCCAGAGCACAAAAAATTCCCTTCCAACGAAATGACTCCAGAGCACAGAAAACACGATTCCAACGAAATGACACCCTCCTTCAAAAATTTGCTTCCATCGAAAAACCAGAGAACATAAAAAAGTTGCTTCCAAAGAAATAACCCCAGAACACTAAAAATTTGCTTGCAACAAAATTTTCTGAGAACACAAATATTCGCTTCCAACGAAATCACCCCAGAACACAAAAACTTCGCTTCCAACGAAATTACTCCTGAGCACAGAAAACACGCTTCCAACGAAATAATCCCTTACTTCAAAAATTTGCTACCATCGATATCACCCGAGAACACAAAAAATTCGCTTCCAACGAAATGACTCCAGAGCACAGAAAACACACTTCCAACGAAATGACCCCCTACTTAAAAAATTCGCTTCCATCGAAAAAACCGGAGAACACAAAAATACGCTTCCAACGAAATTACCCCAGAACACAAAAATTCCCTTTCAACGAAATCACCCGAGAACACAAAAAATTCGCATCGAACGAAATGACTCCAGAGCACAGAAAACAGGCGTCCAAAAAATGACCCCAGAACACAAAAAGTTCCCTTTCAACGAAATCACCCGAGAACACAAAAAATTCACTTCCAAAGAAATCAACACAGAGTATAAAAAATTGGCTTCCAACAAAATGACTCCATAGCACAGAAAACAGGCTTCCAACGAAATGACCCCAGAACACGAAAAATTCGCGGCCAACGAAATCACCCGAGAACACAAAAAAATCGCTTCCAACGTAATTACCCCAGAACACAAAAAAATCGCTTCCAACGAAATCACCCCAGAGCACAAAAAATTCCCTTCCAACGAAATGACTCCAGATCACAGAAAACACGCTTCCAACGAAATGACACCCTCCTTCAAAAATTTGCTTCCATCGAAAAAACCGGAGAACACAAAAAATTCACTTCCAACAAAATTTCCACAGAACACAAAAAATTCGCTTTCAACGAAATCACCCCAGAACACAAAAAATTCGCTTCTAACGAAATGACTCCAGAGCACAGAAAACAGGCTTCCAAAGAAATGACCCCAGAACACAAAAATTCCCTTTCAAAGAAATCACCCGAGAACACAAAAAATTCACTTCCAACAAAATCACCACAGAGTACAAAAAATTCGCTTCCAACAAAATGACTCCAGAATACAGAAAACATGCTTCCAACGAAATGACACACTATTTCAAAATTTGCTTCCATCGAAAAGACTGGAGAACAGAAAAATTCTCTTCCAACGATATTACCCCAGAAGACAAAAAATTCTTTTCCAATGAAAACTCCTGAGAACACAAATATTCACTTCCAAAGATATCATCCCAGAGCACAAAAAATTCGCTTCTACGAAATCACCCAAGAACACAAAAATTCCCTTTCAACGAAATCACCCGAGAACACCAAAATATCGCTTCCAATGAAATCACCCCAGAGCACAAAAAATTCGCTTCCAACGAAATGACTCGAGAGGACATAAAACAATGTAGCAATGAAATGACCCGAGAACAAAAAAATTCGCTTCAAAGAAATCACCCTAGAACATAAAAATTGGCTTCCATCGAAATAACCACAGAAGACAAAAAATTCCCTTCTAACCAAATCACCCCAGAGCGCAAAAAATTCGCTTCCAACGAAATCACCCTAGAACATAAAAAATTCGCTTTCAACGAAATCACCCGAGAATAGAAAAAATTCGCTTCCAACGAAATCACCCCAGAGCACAAAATATTCGCTTGCAACGAAATATCCTGAGAACACAAATATTAGCTTCCAATCAAATCACCCCAGAGCACAAAAAATTCGCTTCCAACGAAATCACCCCAGAACACAAAAAAATTCGTTTCCAACAAAATGACTCCAGAGCACAGAAAACATGCTTCCAACGAAATGATACCATACTTCGAAAATTTGCTTCAATCGAAAAAACTGGAGAAAACAAAAAATTCTCTTCCAACGATATTACCCCAGAAGACAAAATATTCGCTTCCAAAGAAATCTCCTGAGAACACAAATATTCGCTTCGAAAGAAATCATCCCAGAGCACAAAAAAATTCCCGTTCAACGAAATCACCCGAGAACACAAAAAATTCACGTCCAACAAAATTACCACAGAGTACAAAAAATTCGCTACCAACGAAATGACTCCAGAGCACAGAAAACATGCTTCCAACGAAATGACACACTATTTCAAAATTTGCTTCCATCGAAAAGACCGGGGAACACAAAAAATTCTCTTCCAACGATATTACCCCAGAAGACAAAAAATTCCCTTCTAACCAAATCACCCCTGAGCGCAAAAATTCGCTTCCAACGAAATCACCCTAGAACATAAAAAATTCGCTTTCAACGAAATCACCCGAGAATAGAAAAAATTCGCTTCCAACGAAATCACCCCAGAGCACAAAAAATTCGCTTGCAACGAAATATCCTGAGAACACAAATATTAGCTTCCAATCAAATCACCCCAGAGCACAAAAAATTCGCTTCCAACGAAATCACCCCAGAACACAAAAAATTCGTTTCCAACGAAATGACTCCAGAGCACAGAAAACACGCTTCCAACGAAATGATACCATACTTCGAAAATTTGCTTCAATCGAAAAAACCGGAGAAAACAAAAAATTCTCTTCCAACGATATTACCCCAGAAGACAAAATATTCGCTTCCAAAGAAATCTCCTGAGAACACAAATATTCGCTTCGAAAGAAATCATCCCAGAGCACAAAAAAATTCCCGTTCAACGAAATCACCCGAGAACACAAAAAATTCACGTCCAACAAAATTACCACAGAACAGAAAAAATTTGCTTCAATCGAAATCACCCCAGAACACAATAAATTAGCTTCCAACGAAATCACCCTAGAACAGAAAAACTCCCTTTAAACGAAATCACCCCAGAGCACAAAAAATTCGCTTCCAACGAAATCACGCTACAACACAAAAAATTAGCTTTTTCAACGAAATCACCGGAAAACACAAAATTTCCTTTCAAAGAAATCACCCGAGAACACAAAAAATTCGCTTCAAATGAAATCACCCCAGAATACAAAAAATTCGCTTGCAATGAAATCTCCTGAGAACACAAATATTTGCTTCCAACGAAATCGTCCCAGAGCACAAAAGATTCGCTTCCAACGAAATCACCCTAGAACGCAAAAATTCCCTTTCAATGAAATCACCCGAGAACACAAAAAATTCGCTTCCTACGAAATCACCCCAGAACACAAAAAGTTCCCTTCCAACGAAAGGACTCCAGAGCACAGAAAATAAGCTTCTAACGAAATGACCACCTACTTAAAAAATTTGCTTCCATCGAAAAACCGGAGAACATAAAAAATTCGCTTCCAACGAAATCACCCCAGAACACAAAAAGTTCCCATCCAACGAAAGGACTCCAGAGCACAGAAAATAAGCTTCCAACGAAATGACCACCTACTTAAAAAATTTGCTTCCATCGAAAAACCGGAGAACATAAAAAATTCGCTTCCAACGAAATCACCCCAGAACACAAAAAATTCGCTTCCAACGAAATGACTCCAGAGCACAAAAACACTCTTCCAAGGCAATGACCCCCTATTTCAAAAATTTGCTTCCATCGAAAAACCCGTAGAATACAAAAAATTCGCTTCCAACGAACTTACCCCAGAACACAAAAAAATCGCTTCCAACGAAATCTCCTGGGAACACAAATATTCGCTTTCAAAGAAATCATCCCAGAACACAAAAAATTCGCTTACAACAAAATCACCCGAGAACACAAAAAATTCCCTTTCAACGAAATCACCCGAGAACACAAAAAATTCACGCCCAACGAAATTACCACAGAACAGAAAATATTTGCTTCCATCGAAATAACCCCAGAACACAAAAAATTCGCTTCCAACGAAATCACGCTAGAACACAAAACAATTAGCTTAAAATTAAATCACCCCAGAGCACAAAAAATTCCCTTCCAAGGAAATGACTCCAGAGCACATAAAACATGATTCCAACGAAATGACCCTCTACTTAAAAAATTTGCTGCCATCGAAAAACCGGAGAACATAAAAAATTCACTTCCAAAGAAATTACCCCAGAACACAAAAAATTCGCTTGCAACGAAATTTTCTGAGAACACACATATTCGCTTTCAACGAAATCACCCCAGAACACAAAAAATTCGCTTCCAACGAAATGACTCCAGAGCACAAAAACACTCTTCCAAGGCAATGACCCCCTATTTCAAAAATTTGCTTCCATCGAAAAACCCGTAGAATACAAAAAATTCGCTTCCAACGAACTTACCCCAGAACACAAAAAAATCGCTTCCAACGAAATCTCCTGGGAACACAAATATTCGCTTTCAAAGAAATCATCCCAGAACACAAAAAATTCGCTTACAACAAAATCACCCGAGAACACAAAAAATTCCCTTTCAACGAAATCACCCGAGAACACAAAAAATTCACGTCCAACGAAATTACCACAGAACAGAAAATATTTGCTTCCATCGAAATAACCCCAGAACACAAAAAATTCGCTTCCAACGAAATCACGCTAGAACACAAAAAAATTAGCTTAAAATGAAATCACCCCAGAGCACAAAAAATTCCCTTCCAAGGAAATGACTCCAGAGCACATAAAACATGATTCCAACGAAATGACCCTCTACTTAAAAAATTTGCTGCCATCGAAAAACCGGAGAACATAAAAAATTCACTTCCAAAGAAATTACCCCAGAACACAAAAAATTCGCTTGCAACGAAATTTTCTGAGAACACACATATTCGCTTGCAACGAAAGCACACCAGAACACAAAAAATTCGCTTCCAACGAAATGACTCCAGGGCACAGAAAACACGCTTACAATGAATTGACCCCATATTTGAAAAATTTGCTTCCATCGAAATCACCCGAGAACACAAAAAATTCGCTTCCAACGAAATTACCCCAGAACAGAATAAATTCGCTTCCAACGAAATCTCCTGGGAACACAAATATTCGCTTCCAAAGAAATCATCCTAGAGCACAAAAAAATTCGCTTCCCACGAAATCACACTAGAACACAAAAATTAGCTTTCAATGAAATCACCCGAGAACACAAAAAATTGGCTTCCAACAAAATCCCCCCAGAGCACAAAAAATTCCCTTCCAACGAAATGACTCCAGAGCACAGAAAACACGATTCCAACGAAATGACCCCCTACTTCAAAAATTTGCTTCCATCGAAAAACCAGAGAACATAAAAAAGTTGCTTCCAAAGAAATAACCCCAGAACACTAAAAATTTGCTTGCAACGAAATTTTCTGAGAACACAAATATTCGCTTCCAACGAAATCACCCCAGAACACAAAAACTTCGCTTCCAACGAAATTACTCCTGAGCACAGAAAACACGCTTCCAACGAAATAATCCCTTACTTCAAAAATTTGCTACCATCGATATCACCCGAGAACACAAAAAATTCGCTTCCAACGGAATGACTCCAGAGCACAGAAAACACACTTCCAACAAAATGACCCCCTACTTAAAAAATTCGCTTCCATCAAAAAAACCGGAGAACACAAAAATACGCTTCCAACGAAATTACCCCAGAACACAAAAAGTTCCCTTTCAACGAAATCACCCGAGAACACAAAAAATTCACTTCCAAAGAAATCAACACAGAGTATAAAAAATTGGCTTCCAACAAAATGACTCCATAGCACAGAAAACAGGCTTCCAACGAAATGACCCCAGAACACGAAAAATTCGCGGCCAACGAAATCACCCGAGAACACAAAAAAATCGCTTCCAACGTAATTACCCCAGAACACAAAAAAATCGCTTCCAACGAAATCACCCCAGAGCACAAAAAATTCCCTTCCAACGAAATGACT
Organism: Meriones unguiculatus; assembly: GCF_030254825.1. Classification (NCBI taxonomy): domain Eukaryota; kingdom Metazoa; phylum Chordata; class Mammalia; order Rodentia; family Muridae; genus Meriones; species Meriones unguiculatus. The sequence continues at coordinate 65,271,707 of NC_083353.1, forward strand.
CCAGATCACAGAAAACACGCTTCCAACGAAATGACACCCTCCTTCAAAAATTTGCTTCCATCGAAAAAACCGGAGAACACAAAAAATTCACTTCCAACAAAATTTCCACAGAACACAAAAAATTCGCTTTCAACGAAATCACCCCAGAACACAAAAAATTCGCTTCTAACGAAATGACTCCAGAGCACAGAAAACAGGCTTCCAAAGAAATGACCCCAGAACACAAAAATTCCCTTTCAAAGAAATCACCCGAGAACACAAAAAATTCACTTCCAACAAAATCACCACAGAGTACAAAAAATTCGCTTCCAACAAAATGACTCCAGAATACAGAAAACATGCTTCCAACGAAATGACACACTATTTCAAAATTTGCTTCCATCGAAAAGACTGGAGAACAGAAAAATTCTCTTCCAACGATATTACCCCAGAAGACAAAAAATTCTTTTCCAATGAAAACTCCTGAGAACACAAATACTCACTTCCAAAGATATCATCCCAGAGCACAAAAAATTCGCTTCTACGAAATCACCCAAGAACACAAAAATTCCCTTTCAACGAAATCACCCGAGAACACCAAAATATCGCTTCCAATGAAATCACCCCAGAGCACAAAAAATTCGCTTCCAACGAAATGACTCGAGAGGACATAAAACAATGTAGCAATGAAATGACCCGAGAACACAAAAAATTCGCTTCAAAGAAATCACCCTAGAACATAAAAATTGGCTTCCATCGAAATAACCACAGAAGACAAAAAATTCCCTTCTAACCAAATCACCCCAGAGCGCAAAAAATTCGCTTCTACGAAATCATCCAAGAACACAAAAATTCCCTTTCAACGAAATCACCCGAGAACACCAAAATATCGCTTCCAATGAAATCACCCCAGAGCACAAAAAATTCGCTTCCAACGAAATGACTCGAGAGGACATAAAACAATGTAGCAATGAAATGACCCGAGAACAAAAAAATTCGCTTCAAAGAAATCACCCTAGAACATAAAAATTGGCTTCCATCGAAATAACCACAGAAGACAAAAAATTCCCTTCTAACCAAATCACCCCAGAGCGCAAAAAATTCGCTTCCAACGAAATCTCCTGGGAACACAAATATTCGCTTCCAAAGAAATCATCCTAGAGCACAAAAAAATTCGCTTCCCACGAAATCACACTAGAACACAAAAATTAGCTTTCAATGAAATCACCCGAGAACACAAAAAATTGGCTTCCAACAAAATCCCCCCAGAGCACAAAAAATTCCCTTCCAACGAAATGACTCCAGAGCACAGAAAACACGATTCCAACGAAATGACCCCCTACTTCAAAAATTTGCTTCCATCGAAAAACCAGAGAACATAAAAAAGTTGCTTCCAAAGAAATAACCCCAGAACACTAAAAATTTGCTTGCAACGAAATTTTCTGAGAACACAAATATTCGCTTCCAACGAAATCACCCCAGAACACAAAAACTTCGCTTCCAACGAAATTACTCCTGAGCACAGAAAACACGCTTCCAACGAAATAATCCCTTACTTCAAAAATTTGCTACCATCGATATCACCCGAGAACACAAAAAATTCGCTTCCAACGAAATGACTCCAGAGCACAGAAAACACACTTCCAACGAAATGACCCCCTACTTAAAAAATTCGCTTCCATCGAAAAAACCGGAGAACACAAAAATACGCTTCCAACGAAATTACCCCAGAACACAAAAATTCCCTTTCAACGAAATCACCCGAGAACACAAAAAATTCGCTTCCAACGAAATCACCCCAGAGCACAAAAAATCGCTTCCAACGAAAATACCCTAGAATATAAAAAATTCGCTTCCATCGAAATCACCACAGAAGCCAAAAAATTCGCTTCCAACCAAATCACCCCAGAGCAGAAAAATATTCACTTCCAACGAAATCACCCTAGAACATAAAAAATTCGCTTTCAACGAAATCACCCGAGAACACAAAAAATTCGCTTCCAACAAAATCACCCCAGGGTACGAAAAACTCGCTTCCAAATAAATGATTCCAGAGCACAGAAAACCCGCTTCCAACGATATGACCCCATACTTCAAAAATTTGCTTCCATCGAAATCACCTGAGAACACAAAAAATTCGCTTCCAACGAAATTAACCCTGAACACAAAAAATTTGCTTGCAACGAAATCACCCCAGAAGACAAAAAGCTCGCTTCCTACGAAATGACTCCTTAGCACAGAGAACACGCTTCCAATGAAATGACCCCCTAATTCAAATATTTGCTTCCACCGAAAAGACCGGAGAACACAAAAAATTCTCTTTCAAAGATATTACCCCAGAAGACAAAAAATTCTTTTCCAATGAAATCTCCTGAAAACACAAATATTCTCTTCCAAAGATATCCTCCTAGAGCACAAAAAATTCGCTTCCAACGAAAACACGCCAGAGCACAAAAAATTCGCTTCGAACGAAATGATTCCAGAGCACAGAAAACACGCTTCCAACGAAATGACCCCCTATTTCAAAAATTTGCTTCCATCGAAATCAACCGAGAACACAAAAAATTCTCTTCCAACGATATTACCCCAGAAGACAAAAAATTCTTTTCCAACAAAATCTCCTGAGAGCACACATATTCGCTTCCAAAGATATCATTCCAGAGCACAAAAAATTCGCTTCGAACGAAATCACCCTAGAGTACGAAAAATTCACTTCCAAAGAAATGACTCCAGAGCACTGAAAACATGCTTCCAACGATATGACCCCATATTTCAAAAATTTGCTTCCATCGAAATCATCCGAGAACACAAAAAATTCGCTTCCAACGAAATGACTCCAGAGCACAGAAAACACACTTCCAACGAAATGACCCCCTACTTAAAAAATTCGCTTCCATCAAAAAAACCGGAGAACACAAAAATACGCTTCCAACGAAATTACCCCAGAACACAAAAAATTTGCTTGCAACGAAATTTTCTGAGAACATAAATATTCGCTTCCAACGAAATCACTCCAGAACAAGAAAAATTCGCTTCCAGCGAAATTACTCCAGAGCACAGAAAACATGCTTTCAACAAAATGATCTCATACTTCAAAAATTTGCTTCCTTCGAAATCACCAGAGAACACAAAAAATTCGCTTCAAATGAAATCACCCCAGAATACAAAAAATTCGCTTGCAATGAAATCTCCTGAGAACACAAATATTTGCTTCCAACGAAATAGTCCCAGAGCACAAAAGATTCGCTTCCAACGAAATCACCCTAGAACGCAAAAATTCCCTTTCAATGAAATCACCCGAGAACACAAAAAATTCGCTTCCTATGAAATCACCCCAGAACACAAAAAGTTCCCTTCCAACGAAAGGACTCCAGAGCACAGAAAATAAGCTTCCAACGAAATGACCACCTACTTAAAAAATTTGCTTCCATCGAAAAACCGGAGAACATAAAAAATTCGCTTCCAAAGAAATTACCCCAGAACACAAAAAATTCGCTTGCAACAAAATTTTCTGAGAACACAAATATTCGCTTCCAACGAAATCACCCCAGAACACAAAAAATTCGCTTCCAACGAAATCTCCTGGGAACACAAATATTCGCTTACAAAGAAATCATCCTAGAGCACAAAAAAATTCGCTTCCCACGAAATCACACTAGAACACAAAAATTAGCTTTCAATGAAATCACCTCAGAACACAAAAAATTGGCTTCCAACAAAATCCCCCCAGAGCACAAAAAATTCCCTTCCAACGAAATGACTCCAGAGCACAGAAAACACGATTCCAACGAAATGACCCCCTACTTCAAAAAAACCAGGACATAAAAAAGTTTTCCATCGAAAAACCAGAGAACATAAAAAAGTTGCTTCCAAAGAAATAACCCCAGAACACTAAAAATTTGCTTGCAACGAAATTTTCTGAGAACACAAATATTCGCTTCCAACGAAATCACCCCAGAACACAAAAACTTCGCTTCCAACGAAATTACTCCTGAGCACAGAAAACACGCTTCCAAAGAAATAATCCCTTACTTCAAAAATTTGCTACCATCGATATCACCCGAGAACACAAAAAATTCGCTTCCAACGAAATGACTCCAGAGCACAGAAAACACACTTCCAACGAAATGACCCCCTACTTAAAAAATTCGCTTCCATCGAAAAAACCGGAGAACACAAAAATACGCTTCCAACGAAATTACCCCAGAACACAAAAATTCCCTTTCAACGAAATCACCCGAGAACACAAAAAATTCGCTTCCAACGAAATCACCCCAGAGCACAAAAAATCGCTTCCAACGAAAACACCCTAGAACATAAAAAATTCGCTTCCATCGAAATCACCACAGAAGCCAAAAAATTCGCTTCCAACCAAATCACCCCAGAGCAGAAAAATATTCACTTCCAACGAAATCACCCTAGAACATAAAAAATTCGCTTTCAACGAAATCACCCGAGAACACAAAAAATTCGCTTCCAACAAAATCACCCCAGGGTACGAAAAACTCGCTTCCAAATAAATGATTCCAGAGCACAGAAAACCCGCTTCCAACGATATGACCCCATACTTCAAAAATTTGCTTCCATCGAAATCACCTGAGAACACAAAAAATTCGCTTCCAACGAAATTAACCCTGAACACAAAAAATTTGCTTGCAACGAAATCACCCCAGAAGACAAAAAGCTCGCTTCCTACGAAATGACTCCTTAGCACAGAGAACACGCTTCCAATGAAATGACCCCCTAATTCAAATATTTGCTTCCACCGAAAAGACCGGAGAACACAAAAAATTCTCTTTCAAAGATATTACCCCAGAAGACAAAAAATTCTTTTCCAATGAAATCTCCTGAAAACACAAATATTCTCTTCCAAAGATATCCTCCTAGAGCACAAAAAATTCGCTTCCAACGAAAACACGCCAGAGCACAAAAAATTCGCTTCGAACGAAATGATTCCAGAGCACAGAAAACACGCTTCCAACGAAATGACCCCCTATTTCAAAAATTTGCTTCCATCGAAATCAACCGAGAACACAAAAAATTCTCTTCCAACGATATTACCCCAGAAGACAAAAAATTCTTTTCCAACAAAATCTCCTGAGAGCACACATATTCGCTTCCAAAGATATCATTCCAGAGCACAAAAAATTCGCTTCGAACGAAATCACCCTAGAGTACGAAAAATTCACTTCCAAAGAAATGACTCCAGAGCACTGAAAACATGCTTCCAACGATATGACCCCATATTTCAAAAATTTGCTTCCATCGAAATCATCCGAGAACACAAAAAATTCGCTTCCAACGAAATGACTCCAGAGCACAGAAAACACACTTCCAACGAAATGACCCCCTACTTAAAAAATTCGCTTCCATCAAAAAAACCGGAGAACACAAAAATACGCTTCCAACGAAATTACCCCAGAACACAAAAAATTTGCTTGCAACGAAATTTTCTGAGAACATAAATATTCGCTTCCAACGAAATCACTCCAGAACAAGAAAAATTCGCTTCCAGCGAAATTACTCCAGAGCACAGAAAACATGCTTTCAACAAAATGATCTCATACTTCAAAAATTTGCTTCCTTCGAAATCACCAGAGAACACAAAAAATTCGCTTCAAATGAAATCACCCCAGAATACAAAAAATTCGCTTGCAATGAAATCTCCTGAGAACACAAATATTTGCTTCCAACGAAATAGTCCCAGAGCACAAAAGATTCGCTTCCAACGAAATCACCCTAGAACGCAAAAATTCCCTTTCAATGAAATCACCCGAGAACACAAAAAATTCGCTTCCTATGAAATCACCCCAGAACACAAAAAGTTCCCTTCCAACGAAAGGACTCCAGAGCACAGAAAATAAGCTTCCAACGAAATGACCACCTACTTAAAAAATTTGCTTCCATCGAAAAACCGGAGAACATAAAAAATTCGCTTCCAAAGAAATTACCCCAGAACACAAAAAATTCGCTTGCAACAAAATTTTCTGAGAACACAAATATTCGCTTCCAACGAAATCACCCCAGAACACAAAAAATTCGCTTCCAACGAAATCTCCTGGGAACACAAATATTCGCTTACAAAGAAATCATCCTAGAGCACAAAAAAATTCGCTTCCCACGAAATCACACTAGAACACAAAAATTAGCTTTCAATGAAATCACCTCAGAACACAAAAAATTGGCTTCCAACAAAATCCCCCCAGAGCACAAAAAATTCCCTTCCAACGAAATGACTCCAGAGCACAGAAAACACGATTCCAACGAAATGACCCCCTACTTCAAAAAAACCAGGACATAAAAAAGTTTTCCATCGAAAAACCAGAGAACATAAAAAAGTTGCTTCCAAAGAAATAACCCCAGAACACTAAAAATTTGCTTGCAACGAAATTTTCTGAGAACACAAATATTCGCTTCCAACGAAATCACCCCAGAACACAAAAACTTCGCTTCCAACGAAATTACTCCTGAGCACAGAAAACACGCTTCCAAAGAAATAATCCCTTACTTCAAAAATTTGCTACCATCGATATCACCCGAGAACACAAAAAATTCGCTTCCAACGAAATGACTCCAGAGCACAGAAAACACACTTCCAACGAAATGACCCCCTACTTAAAAAATTCGCTTCCATCGAAAAAACCGGAGAACACAAAAATACGCTTCCAACGAAATTACCCCAGAACACAAAAATTCCCTTTCAACGAAATCACCCGAGAACACAAAAAATTCGCTTCCAACGAAATCACCCCAGAGCACAAAAAATCGCTTCCAACGAAAACACCCTAGAACATAAAAAATTCGCTTCCATCGAAATCACCACAGAAGCCAAAAAATTCGCTTCCAACCAAATCACCCCAGAGCAGAAAAATATTCACTTCCAACGAAATCACCCTAGAACATAAAAAATTCGCTTTCAACGAAATCACCCGAGAACACAAAAAATTCGCTTCCAACAAAATCACCCCAGGGTACGAAAAACTCGCTTCCAAATAAATGATTCCAGAGCACAGAAAACCCGCTTCCAACGATATGACCCCATACTTCAAAAATTTGCTTCCATCGAAATCACCTGAGAACACAAAAAATTCGCTTCCAACGAAATTAACCCTGAACACAAAAAATTTGCTTGCAACGAAATCACCCCAGAAGACAAAAAGCTCGCTTCCTACGAAATGACTCCTTAGCACAGAGAACACGCTTCCAATGAAATGACCCCCTAATTCAAATATTTGCTTCCACCGAAAAGACCGGAGAACACAAAAAATTCTCTTTCAAAGATATTACCCCAGAAGACAAAAAATTCTTTTCCAATGAAATCTCCTGAAAACACAAATATTCTCTTCCAAAGATATCCTCCTAGAGCACAAAAAATTCGCTTCCAACGAAAACACGCCAGAGCACAAAAAATTCGCTTCGAACGAAATGATTCCAGAGCACAGAAAACACGCTTCCAACGAAATGACCCCCTATTTCAAAAATTTGCTTCCATCGAAATCAACCGAGAACACAAAAAATTCTCTTCCAACGATATTACCCCAGAAGACAAAAAATTCTTTTCCAACAAAATCTCCTGAGAGCACACATATTCGCTTCCAAAGATATCATTCCAGAGCACAAAAAATTCGCTTCGAACGAAATCACCCTAGAGTACGAAAAATTCACTTCCAAAGAAATGACTCCAGAGCACTGAAAACATGCTTCCAACGATATGACCTCATATTTCAAAAATTTGCTTCCATCGAAATCATCCGAGAACACAAAAAATTCGCTTCCAACGAAATGACTCCAGAGCACAGAAAACACACTTCCAACGAAATGACCCCCTACTTAAAAAATTCGCTTCCATCAAAAAAACCGGAGAACACAAAAATACGCTTCCAACGAAATTACCCCAGAACACAAAAAATTTGCTTGCAACGAAATTTTCTGAGAACATAAATATTCGCTTCCAACGAAATCACTCCAGAACAAGAAAAATTCGCTTCCAGCGAAATTACTCCAGAGCACAGAAAACATGCTTTCAACAAAATGATCTCATACTTCAAAAATTTGCTTCCTTCGAAATCACCAGAGAACACAAAAAATTCGCTTCAAATGAAATCACCCCAGAATACAAAAAATTCGCTTGCAATGAAATCTCCTGAGAACACAAATATTTGCTTCCAACGAAATAGTCCCAGAGCACAAAAGATTCGCTTCCAACGAAATCACCCTAGAACGCAAAAATTCCCTTTCAATGAAATCACCCGAGAACACAAAAAATTCGCTTCCTATGAAATCACCCCAGAACACAAAAAGTTCCCTTCCAACGAAAGGACTCCAGAGCACAGAAAATAAGCTTCCAACGAAATGACCACCTACTTAAAAAATTTGCTTCCATCGAAAAACCGGAGAACATAAAAAATTCGCTTCCAAAGAAATTACCCCAGAACACAAAAAATTCGCTTGCAACAAAATTTTCTGAGAACACAAATATTCGCTTCCAACGAAATCACCCCAGAACACAAAAAATTCGCTTCCAACGAAATGACTCCAGAGCACAAAAACACGCTTCCAAGGCAATGACCCCCTATTTCAAAAATTTGCTTCCATCGAAAAACCCGTAGAATACAAAAAATTCGCTTCCAACGAAATTACCCCAGAACACAAAAAAATCGCTTCCAACGAAATCTCCTGGGAACACAAATATTCGCTTTCAAAGAAATCATCCCAGAACACAAAAAATTCGCTTACAACAAAATCACCCGAGAACACAAAAAATTCCCTTTCAACGAAATCACCCGAGAACACAAAAAATTCACGTCCAACGAAATTACCACAGAACAGAAAATATTTGCTTCCATCGAAATAACCCCAGAACACAAAAAAATTCGCTTCCAACGAAATCACGCTAGAACACAAAAAAATTAGCTTAAAATGAAATCACCCCAGAGCACAAAAAATTCCCTTCCAAGGAAATGACTCCAGAGCACATAAAACATGATTCCAACGAAATGACCCTCTACTTAAAAAATTTGCTGCCATCGAAAAACCGGAGAACATAAAAAATTCGCTTCCAAAGAAATTACCCCAGAACACAAAAAATTCGCTTGCAATGAAATTTTCTGAGAACACACATATTCGCTTTCAACGAAAGCACACCAGAACACAAAAAATTCGCTTCCAACGAAATGACTCCAGGGCACAGAAAACACGCTTACAATGAATTGACCCCATATTTGAAAAATTTGCTTCCATCGAAATCACCCGAGAACACAAAAAATTCGCTTCCAACGAAATTACCCCAGAACAGAATAAATTCGCTTCCAACGAAATCTCCTGGGAACACAAATATTCGCTTACAAAGAAATCATCCTAGAGCACAAAAAAATTCGCTTCCCACGAAATCACACTAGAACACAAAAATTAGCTTTCAATGAAATCACCTCAGAACACAAAAAATTGGCTTCCAACAAAATCCCCCCAGAGCACAAAAAATTCCCTTCCAACGAAATGACTCAAGAGCACAGAAAACACGATTCCAACGAAATGACCCCCTACTTCAAAAAAACCAGGACATAAAAAAGTTTTCCATCGAAAAACCAGAGAACATAAAAAAGTTGCTTCCAAAGAAATAACCCCAGAACACTAAAAATTTGCTTGCAACGAAATTTTCTGAGAACACAAATATTCGCTTCCAACGAAATCACCCCAGAACACAAAAACTTCGCTTCCAACGAAATTACTCCTGAGCACAGAAAACACGCTTCCAAAGAAATAATCCCTTACTTCAAAAATTTGCTACCATCGATATCACCCGAGAACACAAAAAATTCGCTTCCAACGAAATGACTCCAGAGCACAGAAAACACACTTCCAACGAAATGACCCCCTACTTAAAAAATTCGCTTCCATCGAAAAAACCGGAGAACACAAAAATACGCTTCCAACGAAATTACCCCAGAACACAAAAATTCCCTTTCAACGAAATCACCCGAGAACACAAAAAATTCGCTTCCAACGAAATCACCCCAGAGCACAAAAAATCGCTTCCAACGAAAACACCCTAGAACATAAAAAATTCGCTTCCATCGAAATCACCACAGAAGCCAAAAAATTCGCTTCCAACCAAATCACCCCAGAGCAGAAAAATATTCACTTCCAACGAAATCACCCTAGAACATAAAAAATTCGCTTTCAACGAAATCACCCGAGAACACAAAAAATTCGCTTCCAACAAAATCACCCCAGGGTACGAAAAACTCGCTTCCAAATAAATGATTCCAGAGCACAGAAAACCCGCTTCCAACGATATGACCCCATACTTCAAAAATTTGCTTCCATCGAAATCACCTGAGAACACAAAAAATTCGCTTCCAACGAAATTAACCCTGAACACAAAAAATTTGCTTGCAACGAAATCACCCCAGAAGACAAAAAGCTCGCTTCCTACGAAATGACTCCTTAGCACAGAGAACACGCTTCCAATGAAATGACCCCCTAATTCAAATATTTGCTTCCACCGAAAAGACCGGAGAACACAAAAAATTCTCTTTCAAAGATATTACCCCAGAAGACAAAAAATTCTTTTCCAATGAAATCTCCTGAGAACACAAATATTCTCTTCCAAAGATATCCTCCTAGAGCACAAAAAATTCGCTTCCAACGAAAACACGCCAGAGCACAAAAAATTCGCTTCGAACGAAATGATTCCAGAGCACAGAAAACACGCTTCCAACGAAATGACCCCCTATTTCAAAAATTTGCTTCCATCGAAATCAACCGAGAACACAAAAAATTCTCTTCCAACGATATTACCCCAGAAGACAAAAAATTCTTTTCCAACAAAATCTCCTGAGAGCACACATATTCGCTTCCAAAGATATCATTCCAGAGCACAAAAAATTCGCTTCGAACGAAATCACCCTAGAGTACGAAAAATTCACTTCCAAAGAAATGACTCCAGAGCACTGAAAACATGCTTCCAACGATATGACCCCATATTTCAAAAATTTGCTTCCATCGAAATCATCCGAGAACACAAAAAATTCGCTTCCAACGAAATGACTCCAGAGCACAGAAAACACACTTCCAACGAAATGACCCCCTACTTAAAAAATTCGCTTCCATCAAAAAAACCGGAGAACACAAAAATACGCTTCCAACGAAATTACCCCAGAACACAAAAAATTTGCTTGCAACGAAATTTTCTGAGAACATAAATATTCGCTTCCAACGAAATCACTCCAGAACAAGAAAAATTCGCTTCCAGCGAAATTACTCCAGAGCACAGAAAACATGCTTTCAACAAAATGATCTCATACTTCAAAAATTTGCTTCCTTCGAAATCACCAGAGAACACAAAAAATTCGCTTCAAATGAAATCACCCCAGAATACAAAAAATTCGCTTGCAATGAAATCTCCTGAGAACACAAATATTTGCTTCCAACGAAATAGTCCCAGAGCACAAAAGATTCGCTTCCAACGAAATCACCCTAGAACGCAAAAATTCCCTTTCAATGAAATCACCCGAGAACACAAAAAATTCGCTTCCTACGAAATCACCCCAGAACACAAAAAGTTCCATTCCAACGAAAGGACTCCAGAGCACAGAAAATAAGCTTCCAACGAAATGACCACCTACTTAAAAAATTTGCTTCCATCGAAAAACCGGAGAACATAAAAAATTCGCTTCCAAAGAAATTACCCCAGAACACAAAAAATTCGCTTGCAACAAAATTTTCTGAGAACACAAATATTCGCTTCCAACGAAATCACCCCAGAACACAAAAAATTCGCTTCCAACGAAATGACTCCAGAGCACAAAAACACGCTTCCAAGGCAATGACCCCCTATTTCAAAAATTTGCTTCCATCGAAAAACCCGTAGAATACAAAAAATTCGCTTCCAACGAACTTACCCCAGAACACAAAAAAATCGCTTCCAACGAAATCTCCTGGGAACACAAATATTCGCTTTCAAAGAAATCATCCCAGAACACAAAAAATTCGCTTACAACAAAATCACCCGAGAACACAAAAAATTCCCTTTCAACGAAATCACCCGAGAACACAAAAAATTCACGTCCAACGAAATTACCACAGAACAGAAAATATTTGCTTCCATCGAAATAACCCCAGAACACAAAAAAATTCGCTTCCAACGAAATCACGCTAGAACACAAAAAAATTAGCTTAAAATGAAATCACCCCAGAGCACAAAAAATTCCCTTCCAAGGAAATGACTCCAGAGCACATAAAACATGATTCCAACGAAATGACCCTCTACTTAAAAAATTTGCTGCCATCGAAAAACCGGAGAACATAAAAAATTCGCTTCCAAAGAAATTACCCCAGAACACAAAAAATTCGCTTGCAACGAAATTTTCTGAGAACACACATATTCGCTTTCAACGAAAGCACACCAGAACACAAAAAATTCGCTTCCAACGAAATGACTCCAGGGCACAGAAAACACGCTTACAATGAATTGACCCCATATTTGAAAAATTTGCTTCCATCGAAATCACCCGAGAACACAAAAAATTCGCTTCCAACGAAATTACCCCAGAACAGAATAAATTCGCTTCCAACGAAATCTCCTGGGAACACAAATATTCGCTTACAAAGAAATCATCCTAGAGCACAAAAAAATTCGCTTCCCACGAAATCACACTAGAACACAAAAATTAGCTTTCAATGAAATCACCCGAGAACACAAAAAATTGGCTTCCAACAAAATCCCCCCAGAGCACAAAAAATTCCCTTCCAACGAAATGACTCCAGAGCACAGAAAACACGATTCCAACGAAATGACCCCCTACTTCAAAAAAACCAGAACATAAAAAAGTTTTCCATCGAAAAACCAGAGAACATAAAAAAGTTGCTTCCAAAGAAATAACCCCAGAACACTAAAAATTTGCTTGCAACGAAATTTTCTGAGAACACAAATATTCGCTTCCAACGAAATCACCCCAGAACACAAAAACTTCGCTTCCAACGAAATTACTCCTGAGCACAGAAAACACGCTTCCAACGAAATAATCCCTTACTTCAAAAATTTGCTACCATCGATATCACCCGAGAACACAAAAAATTCGCTTCCAACGAAATGACTCCAGAGCACAGAAAACACACTTCCAACGAAATGACCCCCTACTTAAAAAATTCGCTTCCATCGAAAAAACCGGAGAACACAAAAATACGCTTCCAACGAAATTACCCCAGAACACAAAAATTCCCTTTCAACGAAATCACCCGAGAATACAAAAAATTCGCTTCCAACGAAATCACCCCAGAGCACAAAAAATCGCCTCCAACGAAAACACCCTAGAACATAAAAAATTCGCTTCCATCGAAATCACCACAGAAGCCAAAAAATTCGCTTCCAACCAAATCACCCCAGAGCAGAAAAATATTCACTTCCAACGAAATCACCCTAGAACATAAAAAATTCGCTTTCAACGAAATCACCCGAGAACACAAAAAATTCGCTTCCAACAAAATCACCCCAGGGTACGAAAAACTCGCTTCCAAATAAATGATTCCAGAGCACAGAAAACCCGCTTCCAACGATATGACCCCATACTTCAAAAATTTGCTTCCATCGAAATCACCTGAGAACACAAAAAATTCGCTTCCAACGAAATTAACCCTGAACACAAAAAATTTGCTTGCAACGAAATCACCCCAGAAGACAAAAAGCTCGCTTCCTACGAAATGACTCCTTAGCACAGAGAACACGCTTCCAATGAAATGACCCCCTAATTCAAATATTTGCTTCCACCGAAAAGACCGGAGAACACAAAAAATTCTCTTTCAAAGATATTACCCCAGAAGACAAAAAATTCTTTTCCAATGAAATCTCCTGAGAACACAAATATTCTCTTCCAAAGATATCCTCCTAGAGCACAAAAAATTCGCTTCCAACGAAAACACGCCAGAGCACAAAAAATTCGCTTCGAACGAAATGATTCCAGAGCACAGAAAACACGCTTCCAACGAAATGACCCCCTATTTCAAAAATTTGCTTCCATCGAAATCAACCGAGAACACAAAAAATTCTCTTACAACGATATTACCCCAGAAGACAAAAAATTCTTTTCCAACAAAATCTCCTGAGAGCACACATATTCGCTTCCAAAGATATCATTCCAGAGCACAAAAAATTTGCTTCCAACGAATTCACCCTAGAACATAAAAAATTGGCTTCCATCGAAATAACCACAGAAGACAAAAAATTCCCTTCTAACCAAATCACCCCAGAGAATAAAAAATTCGCTTCCAACGAAATCACCTAGAACAAAAAAATTCGCTTTCAACGAAATCACCCGAGAATAGAAAAAATTCGCTTCCAAAGAAATCATCCCAGAGCACAAAAAAATTCACTGCCAAAGAAATGACTCCAGAGCACAGAAAACACGCTTCCAACGAAATGACCCTCTACTTAAAAAATTTGCTTTCATCGAAAAACCGGAGAACACAAAAAATTTGCTTCCAACGAAATTACCCCAGAACGTAAAAATTCGCTTGCAACGAAATATCCTGAGAAGACAAATATTAGCTTCCAATCAAATCACCCCAGAGTACAAAATATTCGCTTACAACGAAATTACCCCAGAACACAAAAAAAATTGCTTCCATGAAAACACCCCAGAACACAAAAAATTCGCTTCCACCGAAATGACTCCAGAGCACAGAAAACATACTTCCAACGAAATGACCCCCTGCTTCAAATTTTGCTTCCATCGAAAAAACCGGAGAAAACAAAATATTCGCTTGCAACGAAATTAACCCGGAACACAATAAATTCGCTTCCAACGATACCTCCTGAGAACACAAACATTTACTTCCAAAGAAATCATCCCAGAGCACAAAAAAATTCGCTTCCAACGAAATCAACCTGGAACACAAAAAATTCCCTTTCAACGAAATCACCCGAGAACACAAAAATTTCGCTTCCAACAAAATCACCCCAGAGCACAAAATATTCACTGCCAAAGAAATGACTCCAGAGCACAGAAAACACGCTTCCAACGAAATGACCCTCTATTTAAAAAATTTGCTTCCATCGAAAAAACCGGAGAACACAAAAAATTCGCTTACAAAGTAATTACCCCAGAAAACAAAAAATGCGCTTACAATGAAATCACCCTAGAACACAAAAAATTCCCTTTAAATGAAATCATCCGAGAACACAAAAAAATTTGCTTCCAACGAAATCACTCCAGAGCACCAAAAATTCTCTTCCAACCAAGTGTCTCCAGAGCACAGAAAACATGCTTCCAACAAAATGACCCCCTACTTCAAAAATTTGCTTCCATCGAAAAAACCGGAGAACACAAAAAATTCGCTTCCAACAAAATTTCCACAGACCACAAAAAATTCGCTTTCAAAGAAATCACCCCAGAACACAAAAAATTCGCTTCCAACGAAATGACTCCAGAGCACAGAAAACAGGCTTCCAAAGAAATGACCCCAGAACACAAAAAATTCCCTTTCAACGAAATCACCCGAGAACACAAAAAATTCACTTCCAACGAAATGACTCCATAGCACAGAAAACATGCTTCCAACGAATCGACACACTATTTCAAAATTTGCTTCTATCGAAAAGACCGGAGAACGCAAAAAATTCTCTTCCAACGATATTACCCCAGAAGACAAAAAATTCATTTCCAACGAAAACTCCTGAGAACACAAATATTCGCTTCCAAAGATATCATCCCAGAGCACAAAAAAATCTCTTCCAATGAAAAAACCCTAGAACATAAAAAATACGCTTTCAACGAAATCACCCGAGAATAGAAAAAATTCGCTTCCAACGTCACCCCAGAGCACAAAAAATTCACTGCCAAAGAAATGACTCCAGAGCACAGAAAACACGCTTCCAATGAAATGACCCTCTACTTAAAAAAATTGCTTCCATAGAAAAACCGGAGAACACAAAAAATTCGCTTCCAACGAAATTACCCCAGAACATAAAAATTCGCTTGCAACGAAATATCCTAAGAACACAAATATTAGCTTCCAATCAAATCACCCCAGAGCACAAAAAATTCGCTTCCAAAGAAATCACACCAGAACACAAAAAATTCGCTTCCAACGAAATCACCCTAGAACACAAAAAATTCCCTTTAAATGAAATCACCCGAGAACCCAAAAAATTTGCTTCCAACGAAATCACGCCAGAGCACCAAAAATTCTCTTCCAACCAAGTGACTCCAGAGCACAGAAAACATGCTTCCAACAAAATGACCCCCTACTTCAAAAATTTGCTTCCATCGAAAAAACCGGAGAACACAAAAAATTCGCTTCCAACAAAATTTCCACAGAACACAAAAAATTCGCTACGAACGAAATCACCCCAGAACACAAAAAATTCGCTTCCAACGAAATGACTCCAGAGCACAGAAAACAGGCTTCCAAAGAAATGAGCCCAGAACACAAAAAATTCCCTTTCAACGAAATCACCCGAGAACACAAAAAATTCACTTCCAACGAAATCACCACAGAGTACAAAAAATTCGCTACCAACGAAATGACTCCAGAGCACAGAAAACATGCTTCCAACGAAATGACACACTATTTCAAAATTTGCTTCCATCGAAAAGACCGGAGAACAGAAAAAATTCTCTTCCAACAATATTACACCAGACGACAAAAAATTCTTTTCCAACGAAAACTCCTGAGAACACAAATATTCGCTTCCAAAGATATCATCCCAGAGCACAAAAAATTCGCTTCCAACGAAATCACCCAAGAACACAAAAATTCGCTTTCAACAAAATCACCCGAGAACACAAAAAATTCGCCTCCAACGAAATGACTCGAGAGGACAGAAAACAATGTAGCAATGAAATGACCCAAGAACACAAAAAATTCGCTTCCAAAGAAATCACCCTAGAACATAAAAATTGGCTTCCATCGAAATAACCACAGAAGACAAAAAATTCCCTTCCAATAAATCACCCCAGAGCACAAAAAATTCGCTTCCAACGAAATCACCCTAGAACATAAAAAATTCGCTTTCAACGAAATCACCCGAGAATAAAAAAATTCGCTTCCAACAAAATCACCCCAGAGCACAAAAAATTCACTGCCAAAGAAATGATTCCAGAGCACAGCAAACACGCTTTCAACGAAAAGACCCTCTACTTAAAAAATTTGCTTCCATCGAAAAAACCGGAGAACACAAAAAATTCGCTTCCAACGAAATTACCCCAGAACACAAAAAATTCGCTTGCAACGAAATATCCTGAGAACACAAATATTAGCTTCCAATCAAATCACCCCAGAGCACAAAAAATTCGCTTCCAACGAAATCACCCCAGAACACAAAAAATTCGCTTCCAACGAAATGACTCCAGAGCACAGAAAACACGCTTCCAACGAAATGACCCCCTGCTTCAAAAATTTGCTTCCATCAAAAAAACCTGAGAAAACCAAAAATTCACGTCCAACCAAATTACCACAGAACAGAAAAAAATTGCTTCCATCGAAATCACCATAGAACACAAAAAATTCGCTTCCAACGAAATCACCGCAAACACAAAAAATTCGCTTCCAAAGGAATCACCCCAGAACACTAAAAATTCACTTCCAACGAAATTACTCCAGAGCACAGAAAACGAGCTTCCAACGAAATGGCCCCTACTTCAAAAATTTGCTTCCATCGAAAAAACCGGAGAACACAAAAAATTCGCTTGCAACGAAATCGTCTGAGAACACAAATATTTGCTTCCAACGAAATGACTCCAGAGCACAGAAAACACGCTTCGAATGAAATGATACCATACTTCAAAAATTTGCTTCCATTGAAATGACCCGAGAACACAAAAAATTCGCTTCCAACGAAATCACCCAGAACACAAAAAATTTGCTTCCAACAAAATCACCCCAGAGCACAAAAAATTCGCTTCCATCGAAATGACTCCAGAACACAGGAAACACGCTTCCAACTAAATGACCCCAGAACACTAAAAATTCGCGGCCAAAGAAATCACCCGAGAACACAAAATATTTGCTTTCAACTAAATGACTCCAGAGCACAGAAAACAATGTAGCAATGAAATGACCCGAGAACACAAAAAATTCCCTTTCAAGAAATCACCCGAGAACACAAAAAATTCACGTCCAACGAAATTACGACAAAATAGAAAAATTTTGCTTCCATCGAAATCACCCCTGAACACAAAAAATTCGCTGCCAACGAAATTACCCTAGAACACAAAACATTCCCTTTCAACGAAATCACCCGAGAACACAAAAAATTAGCTTCCAACCAATTCACCCCAGAATCCAAAAAATTCGCTTCCAACCAAATGACTCCAGAGCACAGAAAACAGGCTTCCAACGAAATCACCCCTGAACACAAAATATTTGCTTCCATCGAAAATACCCGAGAACACAAAAAAATCGCTTCCAACGAAATTACTCCAGAACACAAAAAATTCGCTTCCAACGAAATCACCCAGAACACAAAAACTTTGCTTCCAAAGAAATCACCCCAGAGCACAAAAAATTAGCTTCCATCGAAATGACTCCAGAACACAGAAAACACGCTTCCAACTAAATGACCCCAGAACACTAAAAATTCACGGCCAAAGAAATCACCCGAGAACACAAAAAATTCGCTTTCAACTAAATGACTCTAGAGCACAGAAAACAATGTAGCAATGAAATGACCCGAGAACACAAAAAATTAACTTTCAATGAAATCACCTGAGAACAAAAAAATTCACGTCCAACGAAATTACCCCAGAATAGAAAAAATTTGCTTCCGACAAAATCACCCCAGAGCACAAAAAATTCCCTTCCAATAAATCACCTGAGAACAAAAATATTCGCTTCCCACAAAATTACCCCAGAACGGAAAAAATTTCCTTCCATCGAAATCACCGCAGAACACAAAAAATTCGCTTCCAACGAAATGATTCCAGAGCACAGAAAACACGCTTCCAACGCAGTCACCCCAGAGCACAAAAAAATTCCTTCCAACGAAATGACCCCAGAACACAAAAAATTCCCTTTCAACGAAATCACCCTAGAACCCAAAAAAATTGCTTCCAACGAAATCACCCAAGAACACAAAAAATTAGCTTCCAACGAAATGATTCCAGAGCACAGAAAACACGCTTCCAATGAAATGATGCCAGAACACTAAAAATTTCCTTTCAATGAAATCACCCGAGAACACAAAAAATTCGCTTCCAAAGTAATTACCCCAGAAAACAAAAAATGCGCTTAAAACGAAATCAACATAGAACACAAAAAATTCCCTTTAAATGAAATCACCCGAGAACACAAAAAATTTGCTTCCAACGATATCACTCCAGAGCACCAAAAATTCTCTTCCAACCAAGTGACTCCAGAGCACAGAAAACATGCTTCCAACAAAATGACCCCATACTTCAAAAATTTGCTTCCATCGAAAAAACCGGAGAACACAAAAAATTCGCTTCCAACAAAATTTCCACAGACCACAAAAAATTCGCTTTCAAAGAAATCACCCCAGAACACAAAAAATTCGCTTCCAATGAAATGACTCCAGAGCACAGAAAACAGGCTTCCAAAGAAATGACCCCAGAACACAAAAAATTCCCTTTCAACGAAATCACCCGAGAACACAAAAAATTCACTTCCAACGAAATGACTCCATAGCACAGAAAACATGCTTCCAACGAATTGACACACTATTTCAAAATTTGCTTCCATCGAAAAGACCGGAGAACGCAAAAAATTCTCTTCCAACGATATTACCCCAGAAGACAAAAAATTCATTTCCAACGAAAACTCCTGAGAACACAAATATTCGCTTCCAAAGATATCATCCCAGAGCACAAAAAATTCTCTTCCAATGAAATAACCCTAGAACATAAAAAATTCGCTTTCAACGAAATCACCCGAGAATAGAAAAAATTCGCTTCCAACGTCACCCCAGAGCACAAAAAATTCACTGCCAAAGAAATGACTCCAGAGCACAGAAAACACGCTTCCAATGAAATGACCCTCTACTTAAAAAAATTGCTTCCATAGAAAAACCGGAGAACACAAAAAATTTGCTTCCAACGAAATGACCCCAGAACATAAAAATTCGCTTGCAACGAAATATCCTAAGAACACAAATATTAGCTTCCAATCAAATCACCCCAGAGCACAAAAAATTCGCTTCCAACGAAATAACCCTAGAACATAAAAAATTCGCTTTCAACGAAATCACCCCAGAGCACAAAAAATTCACTGCCAAAGAAATGACTCCAGAGCACAGAAAACACGCTTCCAACGAAATGACCCTCTACTTAAAAAAAATTCCTTCCATAGAAAAAACCGGAGAAAACAAAATATTCGCTTCCAACGAAATCACCCCAGAACACAAAAAATTCGCTTCCAACGAAATGACTCCAGAGCACAGAAAACACGCTTCCAACGAAATGACCCCCTGCTTCAAAAATTTGCTTCCATCAAAAAAACCTGAGAAAACCAAAAATTCACGTCCAACCAAATTACCACAGAACAGAAAAAAATTGCTTCCATCGAAATCACCATAGAACACAAAAAATTCGCTTCCAACGAAATCACCGCAAACACAAAAAATTCGCTTCCAAAGGAATCACCCCAGAACACTAAAAATTCACTTCCAACGAAATTACTCCAGAGCACAGAAAACGAGCTTCCAACGAAATGGCCCCTACTTCAAAAATTTGCTTCCATCGAAAAAACCGGAGAACACAAAAAATTCGCTTGCAACGAAATCGTCTGAGAACACAAATATTTGCTTCCAACGAAATGACTCCAGAGCACAGAAAACACGCTTCGAATGAAATGATACCATACTTCAAAAATTTGCTTCCATTGAAATGACCCGAGAACACAAAAAATTCGCTTCCAACGAAATCACCCAGAACACAAAAAATTTGCTTCCAACAAAATCACCCCAGAGCACAAAAAATTCGCTTCCATCGAAATGACTCCAGAACACAGGAAACACGCTTCCAACTAAATGACCCCAGAACACTAAAAATTCGCGGCCAAAGAAATCACCCGAGAACACAAAATATTTGCTTTCAACTAAATGACTCCAGAGCACAGAAAACAATGTAGCAATGAAATGACCCGAGAACACAAAAAATTCCCTTTCAAGAAATCACCCGAGAACACAAAAAATTCACGTCCAACGAAATTACGACAAAATAGAAAAATTTTGCTTCCATCGAAATCACCCCTGAACACAAAAAATTCGCTGCCAACGAAATTACCCTAGAACACAAAACATTCCCTTTCAACGAAATCACCCGAGAACACAAAAAATTAGCTTCCAACCAATTCACCCCAGAATCCAAAAAATTCGCTTCCAACCAAATGACTCCAGAGCACAGAAAACAGGCTTCCAACGAAATCACCCCTGAACACAAAATATTTGCTTCCATCGAAAATACCCGAGAACACAAAAAAATCGCTTCCAACGAAATTACTCCAGAACACAAAAAATTCGCTTCCAACGAAATCACCCAGAACACAAAAACTTTGCTTCCAAAGAAATCACCCCAGAGCACAAAAAATTCGCTTCCATCGAAATGACTCCAGAACACAGAAAACACGCTTCCAACTAAATGACCCCAGAACACTAAAAATTCACGGCCAAAGAAATCACCCGAGAACACAAAAAATTCGCTTTCAACTAAATGACTCTAGAGCACAGAAAACAATGTAGCAATGAAATGACCCGAGAACACAAAAAATTCACTTTCAATGAAATCACCTGAGAACAAAAAAATTCACGTCCAACGAAATTACCCCAGAATAGAAAAAATTTGCTTCCGACAAAATCACCCCAGAGCACAAAAAATTCCCTTCCAATAAATCACCTGAGAACAAAAATATTCGCTTCCCACAAAATTACCCCAGAACGGAAAAAATTTCCTTCCATCGAAATCACCGCAGAACACAAAAAATTCGCTTCCAACGAAATGATTCCAGAGCACAGAAAACACGCTTCCAACGCAGTCACCCCAGAGCACAAAAAAATTCCTTCCAACGAAATGACCCCAGAACACAAAAAATTCCCTTTCAACGAAATCACCCTAGAACCCAAAAAAATTGCTTCCAACGAAATCACCCAAGAACACAAAAAATTAGCTTCCAACGAAATGATTCCAGAGCACAGAAAACACGCTTCCAATGAAATGATGCCAGAACACTAAAAATTTCCTTTCAATGAAATCACCCGAGAACACAAAAAATTCGCTTCCAAAGTAATTACCCCAGAAAACAAAAAATGCGCTTAAAACGAAATCAACATAGAACACAAAAAATTCCCTTTAAATGAAATCACCCGAGAACACAAAAAATTTGCTTCCAACGATATCACTCCAGAGCACCAAAAATTCTCTTCCAACCAAGTGACTCCAGAGCACAGAAAACATGCTTCCAACAAAATGACCCCATACTTCAAAAATTTGCTTCCATCGAAAAAACCGGAGAACACAAAAAATTCGCTTCCAACAAAATTTCCACAGACCACAAAAAATTCGCTTTCAAAGAAATCACCCCAGAACACAAAAAATTCGCTTCCAACGAAATGACTCCAGAGCACAGAAAACAGGCTTCCAAAGAAATGACCCCAGAACACAAAAAATTCCCTTTCAACGAAATCACCCGAGAACACAAAAAATTCACTTCCAACGAAATGACTCCATAGCACAGAAAACATGCTTCCAACGAATTGACACACTATTTCAAAATTTGCTTCCATCGAAAAGACCGGAGAACGCAAAAAATTCTCTTCCAACGATATTACCCCAGAAGACAAAAAATTCATTTCCAACGAAAACTCCTGAGAACACAAATATTCGCTTCCAAAGATATCATCCCAGAGCACAAAAAATTCTCTTCCAATGAAATAACCCTAGAACATAAAAAATTCGCTTTCAACGAAATCACCCGAGAATAGAAAAAATTCGCTTCCAACGTCACCCCAGAGCACAAAAAATTCACTGCCAAAGAAATGACTCCAGAGCACAGAAAACACGCTTCCAATGAAATGACCCTCTACTTAAAAAAATTGCTTCCATAGAAAAACCGGAGAACACAAAAAATTTGCTTCCAACGAAATGACCCCAGAACATAAAAATTCGCTTGCAACGAAATATCCTAAGAACACAAATATTAGCTTCCAATCAAATCACCCCAGAGCACAAAAAATTCGCTTCCAACGAAATAACCCTAGAACATAAAAAATTCGCTTTCAACGAAATCACCCCAGAGCACAAAAAATTCACTGCCAAAGAAATGACTCCAGAGCACAGAAAACACGCTTCCAACGAAATGACCCTCTACTTAAAAAAAATTCCTTCCATAGAAAAAACCGGAGAAAACAAAATATTCGCTTCCAACGAAATCACCCCAGAACACAAAAAATTCGCTTCCAACGAAATGACTCCAGAGCACAGAAAACACGCTTCCAACGAAATGACCCCCTGCTTCAAAAATTTGCTTCCATCAAAAAAACCTGAGAAAACCAAAAATTCACGTCCAACCAAATTACCACAGAACAGAAAAAAATTGCTTCCATCGAAATCACCATAGAACACAAAAAATTCGCTTCCAACGAAATCACCGCAAACACAAAAAATTCGCTTCCAAAGGAATCACCCCAGAACACTAAAAATTCACTTCCAACGAAATTACTCCAGAGCACAGAAAACGAGCTTCCAACGAAATGGCCCCTACTTCAAAAATTTGCTTCCATCGAAAAAACCGGAGAACACAAAAAATTCGCTTGCAACGAAATCGTCTGAGAACACAAATATTTGCTTCCAACGAAATGACTCCAGAGCACAGAAAACACGCTTCGAATGAAATGATACCATACTTCAAAAATTTGCTTCCATTGAAATGACCCGAGAACACAAAAAATTCGCTTCCAACGAAATCACCCAGAACACAAAAAATTTGCTTCCAACAAAATCACCCCAGAGCACAAAAAATTCGCTTCCATCGAAATGACTCCAGAACACAGGAAACACGCTTCCAACTAAATGACCCCAGAACACTAAAAATTCGCGGCCAAAGAAATCACCCGAGAACACAAAATATTTGCTTTCAACTAAATGACTCCAGAGCACAGAAAACAATGTAGCAATGAAATGACCCGAGAACACAAAAAATTCCCTTTCAAGAAATCACCCGAGAACACAAAAAATTCACGTCCAACGAAATTACGACAAAATAGAAAAATTTTGCTTCCATCGAAATCACCCCTGAACACAAAAAATTCGCTGCCAACGAAATTACCCTAGAACACAAAACATTCCCTTTCAACGAAATCACCCGAGAACACAAAAAATTAGCTTCCAACCAATTCACCCCAGAATCCAAAAAATTCGCTTCCAACCAAATGACTCCAGAGCACAGAAAACAGGCTTCCAACGAAATCACCCCTGAACACAAAATATTTGCTTCCATCGAAAATACCCGAGAACACAAAAAAATCGCTTCCAACGAAATTACTCCAGAACACAAAAAATTCGCTTCCAACGAAATCACCCAGAACACAAAAACTTTGCTTCCAAAGAAATCACCCCAGAGCACAAAAAATTCGCTTCCATCGAAATGACTCCAGAACACAGAAAACACGCTTCCAACTAAATGACCCCAGAACACTAAAAATTCACGGCCAAAGAAATCACCCGAGAACACAAAAAATTCGCTTTCAACTAAATGACTCTAGAGCACAGAAAACAATGTAGCAATGAAATGACCCGAGAACACAAAAAATTCACTTTCAATGAAATCACCTGAGAACAAAAAAATTCACGTCCAACGAAATTACCCCAGAATAGAAAAAATTTGCTTCCGACAAAATCACCCCAGAGCACAAAAAATTCCCTTCCAATAAATCACCTGAGAACAAAAATATTCGCTTCCCACAAAATTACCCCAGAACGGAAAAAATTTCCTTCCATCGAAATCACCGCAGAACACAAAAAATTCGCTTCCAACGAAATGATTCCAGAGCACAGAAAACACGCTTCCAACGCAGTCACCCCAGAGCACAAAAAAATTCCTTCCAACGAAATGACCCCAGAACACAAAAAATTCCCTTTCAACGAAATCACCCTAGAACCCAAAAAAATTGCTTCCAACGAAATCACCCAAGAACACAAAAAATTAGCTTCCAACGAAATGATTCCAGAGCACAGAAAACACGCTTCCAATGAAATGATGCCAGAACACTAAAAATTTCCTTTCAATGAAATCACCCGAGAACACAAAAAATTCGCTTCCAAAGTAATTACCCCAGAAAACAAAAAATGCGCTTAAAACGAAATCAACATAGAACACAAAAAATTCCCTTTAAATGAAATCACCCGAGAACACAAAAAATTTGCTTCCAACGATATCACTCCAGAGCACCAAAAATTCTCTTCCAACCAAGTGACTCCAGAGCACAGAAAACATGCTTCCAACAAAATGACCCCCTACTTCAAAAATTTGCTTCCATCGAAAAAACCGGAGAACACAAAAAATTCGCTTCCAACAAAATTTCCACAGACCACAAAAAATTCGCTTTCAAAGAAATCACCCCAGAACACAAAAAATTCGCTTCCAATGAAATGACTCCAGAGCACAGAAAACAGGCTTCCAAAGAAATGACCCCAGAACACAAAAAATTCCCTTTCAACGAAATCACCCGAGAACACAAAAAATTCACTTCCAACGAAATGACTCCATAGCACAGAAAACATGCTTCCAACGAATTGACACACTATTTCAAAATTTGCTTCCATCGAAAAGACCGGAGAACGCAAAAAATTCTCTTCCAACGATATTACCCCAGAAGACAAAAAATTCATTTCCAACGAAAACTCCTGAGAACACAAATATTCGCTTCCAAAGATATCATCCCAGAGCACAAAAAATTCTCTTCCAATGAAATAACCCTAGAACATAAAAAATTCGCTTTCAACGAAATCACCCGAGAATAGAAAAAATTCGCTTCCAACGTCACCCCAGAGCACAAAAAATTCACTGCCAAAGAAATGACTCCAGAGCACAGAAAACACGCTTCCAATGAAATGACCCTCTACTTAAAAAAATTGCTTCCATAGAAAAACCGGAGAACACAAAAAATTTGCTTCCAACGAAATGACCCCAGAACATAAAAATTCGCTTGCAACGAAATATCCTAAGAACACAAATATTAGCTTCCAATCAAATCACCCCAGAGCACAAAAAATTCGCTTCCAACGAAATAACCCTAGAACATAAAAAATTCGCTTTCAACGAAATCACCCCAGAGCACAAAAAATTCACTGCCAAAGAAATGACTCCAGAGCACAGAAAACACGCTTCCAACGAAATGACCCTCTACTTAAAAAAAATTCCTTCCATAGAAAAAACCGGAGAAAACAAAATATTCGCTTCCAACGAAATTACACCAGAACACAAAAAAATTCGCTTGCAACGAAATCTTCTGAGAACACGAATATTTGCTTCCAACGAAATCACCACAGAACACAAAAAAATAGCTTCCAACATAATGACTCCAGAGCAGAGAAAAGACGATTCCAACGAAATGACCCCATATTTCAAAAATTTGCTTCCATCGAAAACACAAAAAATTCACTTCTAACGAAATTACCCCAGAACACAATAAATTTGCTTCCAACGATACCTCCTGAGAACACAAATATTTGCTTCCAAAAAAATCATCCCAGAGCACAAAAAAATTCGCTTCCAATGAAATCACCCTGGAACACAAAAAATTCCCTTTCAACCAAATCACCCGAGAACACAAAAAACTCACGTCCAACGAAATTACCACAGAACAGAAAAATTTTGCTTCCATCGAAATCACCCCTGAACACAAAAAAATTCGCTGCCAACGAAATCACCCCAGAACACAAAAAATTTGCTACCAACGAAATCACCCCAGATTACAAAAAATTCGCTTCCTACGAAATGAGTCCAGAGCACAGAAAACACGCTTCCAACTAAATGACCCCAGAAAACTAAAAATTCGCGGCCAAAATAATCACCCGAGAACACAAAAAATTCGCTTCCAACGTAATTACCCCAGAACACAAAAATTCCCTTTCAACGAAATCACCGAGAACAAAAAAATTCGCTTCCAACGAAATCACCCCAGAGAACAAAAAATTCCCTTCCAACGAAATGACTCCAGAGCACAAAAAACACGCTTCCAATGAAATGATGCCAGAACATTAAAAATTTCCTTTAAACGAAATCACCCGAGAACACAAAAAATTCGCTTCCAACGTAAATACCCCAGAAAGCAAAAAATGCGCTTCCAACGAAATCACCCTAGAACACAAAAAATTCCCTTTAAATGAAATCACCCGAGAACACAAAAAATTCGCTTCCAACGAAATCAACCCAAAGCACCAAAAATTCTCTTCCAACCAAGTGACTCCAGAGCACAGAAAACACGCTTCCAACAAAATGAACCCCTACTCCAAAAATTTACTTCCATCGAAAAAACAGGAGAACACAAAAAATTCGCTTCCAACAAAATTTCCACAGAACACAAAAAATTCGCTTCCAACGAAATCACCCAGGAACACAAAAAATTCGCTTCCAACGAAATGACTCCAGAGCACAGAAAACAGGGGTCCAAGAAATGACCCCAGAACACAAAAAATTCCCTTTCAACGAAATCACCCGAGAACACAAAAAATTCACTTCCAACGAAATCACCACAGAGTACAAAAAATTGGCTTCCAACAAAATGACTCCATAGCACAGAAAACACGCTTCCAACGAAATGACCCCAGAACACTAAAAATTCGCGGCCAACGAAATCACCCGAGAACACAAAAAATTAGCTTCCAACCAATTCACCCCAGAACCCAAAAAATTCTCTTCCAACCAAATGACTCCAGAGCACAGAAAACAGGCTTCAAACAAAATCACCCCAGAACACAAAAAATTTGCTTCCATCGAAAATACCCTAGAACACAAAAAATTCGCTTCCAACGAAATTACCCCAGAACACAAAAAATTCGCTTCCAACGAAATCACCCAGAACACAAAAAATTAGCTTCCAAAGAAATCACCCCAGAGCACAAAAAATTCACTTCCATCGAAATGAATCCAGAACACAGAAAACACGCTTCCAACTAAATGACCCCAGAACACTAAAAATTCGCGGCCAAAGAAATCACCCGAGAACACAAAAAATTCGCTTCCAACGAAATGACTCCAGAGCACAGAAAACAATGTAGCAATGAAATGACCCGAGAAAACAAAAAAATTCACTTTCAATGAAATCACCTGAGAACAAAAGAATTCACGTCCAACAAAATTACCCCAGAATAGAAAAAATTTGCTTCCGACGAAATCACCCAAGAGCACAAAAAATTGGCTTCCAAAGAAATGATTCCAGAGCACAGAAAACACGCTTCCAATGAAATGATGCCAGAACACTAAAAATTTCCTTTCAATGAAATCACCCGAGAACACAAAAAATTGGCTTCCAAAGTAATTACCCCAGAAAACAAAAAATGCGCTTCCAACGAAATCACCCTAGAACACAAAAAATTCCCTTTAAATGAAATCACCCGAGAACACAAAAAATTTGCTTCCAACGAAATCACGCCAGAGCACCAAAAATTCTCTTCCAACCAAGTGACTCCAGAGCACAGAAAACATGCTTCCAACAAAATGACCCCCTACTTCAAAAATTTGCTTCCATCGAAAAAACCGGAGAACACAAAAAATTCGCTTCCAACAAAATTTCCACAGAACACAAAAAATTCGCTACCAACGAAATCACCCCAGAACACAAAAAATTTGCTTCCAACGAAATGACTCCAGAGCACAGAAAACAGGCTTCCAAAGAAATGAGCCCAGAACACAAAAAATTCCCTTTCAACGAAATCACCTGAGAACACAAAAAATTCACTTCCAACGAAATCACCACAGAGTACAAAAAATTCGCTACCAACGAAATGACTCCAGAGCACAGAAAACATGCTTCCAACGAAATGACACACTATTTCAAAATTTGCTTCCATCGAAAAGACCGGAGAACAGAAAAAATTCTCTTCCAACGATATTACACCAGACGACAAAAAATTCTTTTCCAACGAAAACTCCTGAGAACACAAATATTCGCTTCCAAAGATATCATCCAAGAGCACAAAAAATTCGCTTCCAACGAAATCACCCAAGAACACAAAAATTCCCTTTCAACGAAATCACCCGAGAACACAAAAAATTCGCTTCCAACGAAATGACTCGAGAGGACAGAAAACAATGTAGCAATGAAATGACCCAAGAACACAAAAAATTCGCTTCAAAAGAAATCACCCTAGAACATAAAAATTGGCTTCCATCGAAATAACCACAGAAGACAAAAAATTCCCTTCCAATAAATCACCCCAGAGCACAAAAAATTCGCTTCCAACGAAATCACCCTAGAACATAAAAAATTCGCTTTCAACGAAATCACCCGAGAATAAAAAAATTCGCTTCCAACAAAATCACCCCAGAGCACAAAAAATTCACTGCCAAAGAAATGACTCCAGAGCACAGAAAACACGCTTTCAACGAAATGACCCTCTACTTAAAAAATTTGCTTCCATCGAAAAAACCGGAGAACACAAAAAATTCGCTTCCAACGAAATTACCCCAGAACACAAAAAATTCGCTTGCAACGAAATATCCTGAGAACACAAATATTAGCTTCCAATCAAATCACCCCAGAGCACAAAATATTCGCTTCCAACGAAATCACCCCAGAACACAAAAAATTCGCTTCCAACGAAATGACTCCAGAGCACAGAAAACACGCTTCCAACGAAATGATACCATACTTCGAATATTTGCTTCAATCGAAAAAACCAGAGAAAACAAAAAATTCTCTTCCAACGATATTACCCCAGAAGACAAAATATTCGCTTCCAAAGAAATCTCCTGAGAACACAAATATTCGCTTCGAAAGAAATCATCCCAGAGCACAAAAAATTCCCGTTCAACAAAATCACCCGAGAACACAAAAAATTCACGTCCAACGAAATTACCACAGAACAGAAAAAATTTGCTTCCATCGAAATCACCCCAGAATACAATAAATTCGCTTCCAACGAAATCACCCTACATCACCAAAAATTCGTTCCAACGAAATGACTCCAGAGCACAGAAAACACGCTTCGAACGAAATGATACCATACTTCAAAAATTTGCTTCCAACGAAATCACCCAAGAGCACAAAAAATTTGCTTCCAACGAAATGATTCCAGAGCACAGAAAACACGCTTCCAATGAAATGATGCGAGAACACTAAAAATTCCTTTCAATGAAATCACCCGAGAACACAAAAAATTCGCATCCGACGTACATACCCCAGAAAACAAAAAATGCACTTCCAATGAAATCACCCTAGAACACAAAAAATTCCCTTTAAATGAAATTACCCTAGAACACAAAAATTTCGCTTCCAACAAAATCACCCCAAACCACAAAACATTCTCTTCCAACGAAATGACTCCAGAGCACAGAAAACACACTTCCAATGAAATGACCCCCTGCTTCAAAAATTTGCTTCCATCGAAAAAAACAGAGAAAACAAAATATTCGCTTCCAACGAAATTACCCCAGAACACAAAAAAATTCGCTTGCAACGAAATCTTCTGAGAACACGAATATTCGCTTCCAACGAAATCACCCCAGAACAGAAAAAATTAGCTTCCAACATAATGACTCCAGAGCAGAGAAAACACGCTTCCAATGAAATGACCCCATATTTCAAAAATTTGTTTCCATCGAAATCACCCGAAATCAAAAAATTCGTTTCTAACGAAATTACCCCAGAACACAATAAATTCGCTTCCAACGATACCTCCTGAGAACACAAATATTTGCTTCCAAAGAAATCATCCCAGAGCACAAAAAAATTCGCTTCCAACGAAATCACCCTGGAACACAAAAAATTCCCTTTCAACCAAATCACCCGAGAACACAAAAAATTCACGTCCAACGAAATTACCACAGAACAGAAAAATTTTGCTTCCATCGAAATCACCCCTGAACACAAAAAATTCGCGGCCAAAGAAATCACCGGAGAACACAAAAAATTTGCTTCCAACGTAATTACCCCAGAACACAAAAAATTCGCTTCCAACGAAATCAACCTTGAACACAAAAAATTCCCTTTCAACGAACTCACCCGAGAACAAAAAAATTCGCTTCTAAGGAAATCACCCCAGAGGAAAAAAATAATTCCCTTCCAACGAAATGACTCCAGAGCACAGAAAACACTATTCCAACGAAATGACCTGCTACTTCAAAAATTTGCTTCGATCGAAAAAACCGGAGAACACAAAAAACTCACTTCCATCGAAATCACCCCAGGACACAGAAAATTCACTTTCATCGAAATCACCCTAGAACAGAAAAAATTCCCTTTCAATGAAATCACCCGAGAACACAAAATATTCGATTCCAACGAAATCACCCCAGACCACAAAAAATTCCCTTCCAACGAAATGACTCCAGAGCACAGAAAACGCGCTTCCAACGAAATGAGCCCAGAACACAAAAAATTCCCTTTCAACGAAATCACCAGAGAACCCAAAGAATTTGCTTCCAACGAAATCACCCAAGAGCACAAAAAATTCGCTTCCAACAAAATGACTCCAGAGCACAGAAAACACGCTTCCAATGAAATGATGCCAGAACACTAAAAATTTCCTTTAAACGAAATCACCCGAGAACACAAAAAATTCGCTTCCAACATAAATACCCCAGAAAACAAAAAATGCGCTTCCAACGAAATCAAAATAGAACACAAAAAATTCCCTTTAAATGAAATCACCCGAGAACACAAAAAATTCGCTTCCAACGAAGTCAACCCAGAGTACCAAAAATTCTCTTCCAACCAAGTGACTCCAGAGCACAGAAAACACCCTTCCAACAAAATGACCCCCTACTTCAAAAATTTACTTCCATCGAAAAAACCGGAGAACACAAAAAATTCGCTTCCAACAAAATTTCCACAGAACACAAAAAATTCGCTTCCAACGAATTCACCCCGGAAAACAAAAAATTCGCTTCCAACGAAATGACTCAAGAGCACAGAAAACAGGCGTCCAAAGAAATGACCCCAGAACACAAAAAATTCCCTTTCAACGAAATCACCAGAGAACACAAAAAATTCACTTCCAACGAAATCAACACAGAGTACAAAAAATTGGCTTCCAACAAAATGACTCCATCGCACAGAAAACACGCTTCCAACGAAATGACCCCAGAGCACTAAAAATTCGCGGCCAACGAAATCACCCGAGGACACAAAAAATTGGCTTCCAACCAATTCACCCCAGAACCCAAAAAATTCGCTTCCAACCAAATGACTCCAGAGCACAGAAAACAGGCTTCCAACGAAATCACCCCAGAACACAAAAAATTTGCTTCCATCGAAAATACCCGAGAACACAAAAAAATCGCTTCCAACGAAATCACTTCAGAGCACAGAAAACACGCTTCGAACGAATTGATACCATACTTCAAAAATTTGCTTCCATCGAAATCACCCGAGAACAAAAAAATTCGCTTCCAACGAAATTACCCCAGAACACAAAAAATTTGCTTCCAACGAAATCACCCAGAACACAAAAAATTTGCTTCCAACGAAATCACCCCAGAGCACAAAAATTCGCTTCCAACTAAATGACCCCAGAACACTAAAAATTCCCGGCCAAAGAAATCACCCGAGAACACAAAAAATTCGCTTCCAACGAAATGACTCCAGAGCACAGAAAACAATGTAGCAATGAAATGACCAGAGAACACAAAAAATTCACTTTCAATGAAATCACCTGAGAACAAAAAAATTCACGTCCAACGAAATTACCCCAGAATAGAAAAAATTTGCTTCCCACGAAATCACCCCAGAGCACAAAAAATTCCCTTCAAATAAATCACCTGAGAACAAAAATATTCGCTTCCCACAAAATTACCCCAGAACGGAAAAAATTTCCTTCCATCGAAATCACTGCAGAACACAAAAAATTCGCTTCCAACGAAATGATTCCAGAGCACAGAACACACGCTTCCAACGCAATCACCCCAGAGCAGAAAAAAATTCCTTCAAACGAAATGAGCCCAGAACACAAAAAATTCCCTTTCAACGAAATCACCCTAGAACCCAAAAAAAATTGCTTCCAATGAAATCACCCAAGAGCACAAAAAATTAGCTTCCAACGAAATGATTCCAGAGCACAGAAAACATGCTTCCAATGAAATGATGCCAGAACACTAAAAATTTCCTTTCAATGAAATCACACGAGAACACAAAAAATTCGCTTCCAAAGTAATTACCCCAGAAAACAAAAAATGCGCTTCCAACGAAATCACCCTAGAACACAAAAAATTCCCTTTAAATGAAATCACACGAGAACACAAAAAATTTGCTTCCAACGAAATCACGCCAGAGCACCAAAAATTCTCTTCCAACCAAGTGACTCCAGAGCACAGAAAACACGCTTCCAACAAAATGACCCCCTACTTCAAAAATTTGCTTCCATCGAAAAAACCGGAGAACACAAAAAATTCGATTCCAACAAAATTTCCACAGAACACAAAAAATTCGCTTCCAACGAAATCACCCCAGAACACAAAAAATTCGCTTCTAACGAAATGACTCCAGAGCACAGAAAACAGGCTTTCAAAGAAATGACGCCAGAACACAAAAATTCCCTTTCAACGAAATCACCCGAGAACACAAAAAATTCACTTCCAACGAAATCACCACAGAGTACAAAAAATTCGCTACCAACGAAATGACTCCAGAGCACAGAAAACATGCTTCCAACGAAATGACACACTATTTCAAAATTTGCTTCCATCGAAAAGACCGGAGAACACAAAAAATTCTCTTCCAACGATATTACCCCAGAAGACAAAAAATTCTTTTCCAACGAAAACTCCTGAGAACACAAATATTCGCTTCCAAAGATATCATCCAAGAGCACAAAAAATTCGCTTCCAACGAAATCACCCAAGAACACAAAAATTCCCTTTCAACGAAATCACCCGAGAACACCAAAATATCGCTTCCAATGAAATCACCCGAGAGCACAAAAAAATTTGCTTCCAACGAAATGACTCTAGAGGACATAAAACAATGTAGCAATGAAATGACCTGAGAACACAAAAAATTCGCTTCCAAAGAAATCACCCTAGAACATAAAAATTGGCTTTCATCGAAATAACCACAGAAGACAAAAAATTCCCTTCTAACCAAATCACCCCAGAGCACAAAAAATTCGCTTCCAACGAAATCACCCTAGAACATAAAAAATTCGCTTTCAACGAAATCACCCGAGAATAGAAAAAATTCGCTTCCAACGAAATCACCCCAGAGCACAAAAAATTCGCTTGCAACGAAATATCCTGAGAACACAATTATTAGCTTCCAATCAAATCACCCCAGAGCACAAAAAATTCGCTTCCAACGAAATCACCCCAGAACACAAAAAATTCGTTTCCAACGAAATGACTCCAGAGCACAGAAAACACGCTTCCAACGAAATGATACCATACTTCGAAAATTTGCTTCAATCGAAAAAACCGGAGAAAACAAAAAATTCTCTTCCAACGATATTACCCCAGAAGACAAAATATTCGCTTCCAAAGAAATCTCCTGAGAACACAAATATTCGATTCGAAAGATATCATCCCAGAGCACAAAAAAATTCCCGTTCAACGAAATCACCCGAGAACACAAAAAATTCGCGTCCAACGAAATTACCACAGAACAGAAAAAATTTGCTTCCATCGAAATCACCCCAGAACACAATAAATTCGCTTCCAACGAAATCACCGCAGAGCACAAAAAATTCGCTTCCATCGAAATGACTCCAGAACACAGAAAACATGCTTCCAACTAAATGACCCCAGAACACTAAAAATTCGCGGCCAAAGAAATCTCCCGAGAACACAAAAAATTCGCTTCCAACGTAATTACCCCAGAACAAAAAAATTCGCTTCCAACGAAATCAACCTTGAACACAAAAACTTCCCTTTGAACGAAATCACCCGAGAACAAAAAAATTCGCTTCCAACAAAATCACCCCAGAGTACAAAAAATTCCCTTTCAACGAAATGACTCCAGAGCACAGAAAACACGATTCCAATGAAATGACCCCCTACTTCAAAAATTTCCTTCGATTGAAAAAACCAGAGAACACAAAAAATTCACTTCCATTGAAATCACCCCAGAACACAGAAAATTCACTTTCAACGAAATCACCCTAGAACACAAAAAATTCCCTTTCAATGAAATCACCCGAGAACACAAAATATTCGCTTCCAACACAATTACCCCAGAGCACAAAAAATTCCCTTCCAACGAAATGACTCCAGAGCACAGAAAACAGGCTTCCAACGAAATGACCCCAGAACACAAATAATTCCCTTAAACGAAATCACCCAAGAACCCAAAAAATTTGCTTCAAACGAAATCACCCAAGAGCACAAAAAATTAGTTTCCAACGAAATGAATCCAGAGCATAGAAAACACGCTTCCAATGAAATGATGCGAGAACACTAAAAATTTCCTTTCAATGAAATCACCCGAGAACACAAAAAATTCACTTCCAAAGTAATCACCCCAGAGCACAAAAAATTCACTTCCAACGAAATCACCCTAGAACATAAAAAATTGGCTTCCATCGAAATAACCACAGAAGACAAAAAATTCCCTTCTAACCAAATCACCCCAGAGCACAAAAAATTCACTTCCAATGTAATCACCCTAGAACATAAAAAATTCGCTTTCAACGAAATCACCCGAGAATAGAAAAAATTAGCTTCCAAAGAAATCACCCGAGAATAGAAAAAATTCGCTTCCAACGAAATCACCCCAGAGCACAAAAAATTCACTGCCAAAGAAATAACTCCAGAGCACAGAGAACAAGCTTCCAATGAAATTACCCTCTACTTAAAAAATTTGCTTCCATCGAAAAACCGGAGAACACAAAAAATTTACTTCCAACGAAATTACCACAGAACACAAAAAATTCGATTCCAACGAAATCACCCCAGAACACAAAAAATTCGCTTCGAACGAAATGACTCCAGAGCACAGAAAACAGGCTTCCAAAGAAATGACCCCAGAACACAAAAAATTCCCTTTCAACGAAATCACCCGAGAACACAAAAAATTCACTTCCAACGAAATCACCATAGAGTACAAAAAATTCGCTTCCAACGAAATGACTCCATAGCACAGAAAAAATGCTTCCAACGAAATGACACACTATTTCAAAATTTGCTTCCATCGAAAAGACCAGAGAACACAAAAAATTCTCTTCCAACGATATTACCCCAGAAGACAAAAAATTCTTTTCCAACGAAAACTCCTGAGAACACAAATATTCGCTTCCAAAGATATCATCCCAGAGCACAAAAAATTCGCTTCCAACGAATTGACCCTAGAACATAAAAAATTGGCTTCCATCGAAATAACCACAGAAGACAAAAAATTCCCTTCTAACAAAATCACCCCAGAGCACAAAATATTCACTTCCAACGTAATCACCCTAGAACATAAAAAATTCGCTTTCAACGAAATCACCCTAGAATAGAAAAAATTCGCTTCCAAAGAAATCACCCGAGAATAGAAAAAATTCGTTTCCAACGAAATCACCCCAGAGCACAAAAAATTCACTGCCAAAGAAATAACTCCAGAGCACAGAAAACACGCTTCCAACGAAATGACCCTCTACTTAAAAAATTTGCTTCCATCGAAAAACCGGAGAACACAAAAAATTTGCTTCCAACGAAATTACCACAGAACACAAAAAATTCGATTCCAACGTAATTACCCCAGAAAACAAAAAATGCGCTTCCAACGAAAACACCCTAGAACACAAAAAATTCACTTTAAATGAAATCACCCCAGAGCACAAAAAATTCGCTTCCAACGAAATCACCCTAGAACATAAAAAATTCGCTTTCAACGAAATCACCCGAGAATAGAAAAAATTCGCTTCCAACGAAATCATCCCAGAGCACAAAAAATTCACTGCCAAAGAAATGACTCCAGAGCACAGAAAACACGCTTCCAACGAAATGACCCTCTACTTAAAAAATTTGCTTCCATCGAAAAACCGGAGAACACAAAAAAATTGCTTCCAACGAAATTACCCCAGAACATAAAAATTCGCTTGCAACGAAATATCCTAAGAACACAAATATTAGCTTCCAATCAAATCACCCCAGAGCACAAAAAATTCGCTTCCAACGAAATTACCCCAGAACACAAAAAAATTGCTTCCATGAAAACACCCCAGAACACAAAAAATTCGCTTCCACCGAAATGACTCTAGAGCACAGAAAACATACTTCCAACGAAATGACCTCCTGCTTCAAAAATTTGCTTCCATCGAAAAAACCGGAGAAAACAAAATGTTCGCTTCCAACGAAATTACCCCGGAACACAATAAATTCGCTTCCAATGATACCTCCTGAGAACACAAATATTTGCTTCCAAAGAAATCATCCCAGAGCACAAAAAAATTCGCTTCCAACGAAATCACCCTGGAACACAAAAAATTCCATTTCAACCAAATCACCCGAGAACAGAAAAATTCACGTCCAACGAAATTACCACAGAACAGAAAAATTTTGCTTCCATCGAAATCACCCCTGAACACAATAAATTCGCTGCCAACGAAATCTCCCAGAACACAAAAAATTTGCTACCAACGAAATCACCCCAGATCACAAAATATTCGCTTCCTACGAAATGACTCCAGAGCACAGAAAACACGCTTCCAACTAAATGACCCCAGAACACTAAAAATTCGCGGCCAAAGAAATCACCCGAGAACACAAAAAGTTCGCTTCCAATGTAATTACCCGAGAACACAAAAAATTCGCTTCCAACGAAATCAACCTTGAACACAAAAAATTCCCTTTCAACGAAATCACCCGAGAACAAAAAAATTCGCTTCCAACGAAATCACCCCAGAGAACAAAAAATTCCCTTCCAACTAAATGACTCCAGAGCACAGAAAACACGATTCCAACGAAATGACCTGCTACTTCAAAAATTTGCTTCAATCGAAAAAACCGGAGAACACAAAAAATTCACTTCCATCGAAATCACCCCAGGACACAGAAAATTCACTTTCAACGAAATCACCCTAGAACACAAAAAATTCCTTTTCAATGAAATCACCCGAGAACACAAAATATTCGCTTCCAACGAAATCACCCCAGAGCACAAAAAATTCCTTTCCAACGAAATGACTCCAGAGCACAGAAAACAGGCTTCCAACGAAATGAGCCCAGAACACAAAAAATTCCCTTTCAACGAAATCTCCCGAGAACCCAAAAAATTCCCTTCCAACGAAATGACTCCAGAGCACAGAAAACACGCTTCCAATGAAATGATGCCAGAACACTAAAAATTTCCTTTAAACGAAATCACCCGAGAACACAAAAAATTCGCTTCCAACGTAAATACCCCAGAAAACAAAAAATGCGCTTCCAACGAAATCACCCTAGAACACAAAAAATTCCCTTTAAATGAAAACACCCGAGAACACAAAAAATTCGCTTCCAACGAAATCAACCCAGAGCACCAAAAATTCTCTTCCAACCAAGTGACTCCAGAGCTCAGAAAACACGCTTCCAACGAAATGACCCTCTACTTAAAAAATTTGCTTCCATCGAAAAACCGGAGAACACAAAAAATTTGCTTCCAACGAAATTACCACAGAACACAAAAAATTCGATTCCAACGTAATTACCCCAGAAAACAAAAAATGCGCTTCCAACGAAAACACCCTAGAACACAAAAAATTCACTTTAAATGAAATCACCCCAGAGCACAAAAAATTCGCTTCCAACGAAATCACCCTAGAACATAAAAAATTCGCTTTCAACGAAATCACCCGAGAATAGAAAACATTCGCTTCCAACGAAATCATCCCAGAGCACAAAAAATTCACTGCCAAAGAAATGACTCCAGAGCACAGAAAACACGCTTCCAACGAAATGACCCTCTACTTAAAAAATTTGCTTCCATCGAAAAACCGGAGAACACAAAAAAATTGC
The DNA here is from genome assembly GCF_030254825.1 of Meriones unguiculatus. Classification (NCBI taxonomy): domain Eukaryota; kingdom Metazoa; phylum Chordata; class Mammalia; order Rodentia; family Muridae; genus Meriones; species Meriones unguiculatus. The sequence continues at coordinate 65,310,761 of NC_083353.1, forward strand.
TTCCAACGAAATTACCCCAGAACATAAAAATTCGCTTGCAACGAAATATCCTAAGAACACAAATATTAGCTTCCAATCAAATCACCCCAGAGCACAAAATATTTGCTTCCAACGAAATTACCCCAGAACACAAAAAAATTGCTTCCATGAAAACACCCCAGAACACAAAAAATTCGCTTCCACCGAAATGACTCTAGAGCACAGAAAACATACTTCCAACGAAATGACCTCCTGCTTCAAAAATTTGCTTCCATCGAAAAAACCGGAGAAAACAAAATGTTCGCTTCCAACGAAATTACCCCGGAACACAATAAATTCGCTTCCAATGATACCTCCTGAGAACACAAATATTTGCTTCCAAAGAAATCATCCCAGAGCACAAAAAAATTCGCTTCCAACGAAATCACCCTGGAACACAAAAAATTCCATTTCAACCAAATCACCCGAGAACAGAAAAATTCACGTCCAACGAAATTACCACAGAACAGAAAAATTTTGCTTCCATCGAAATCACCCCTGAACACAATAAATTCGCTGCCAACGAAATCTCCCAGAACACAAAAAATTTGCTACCAACGAAATCACCCCAGATCACAAAATATTCGCTTCCTACGAAATGACTCCAGAGCACAGAAAACACGCTTCCAACTAAATGACCCCAGAACACTAAAAATTCGCGGCCAAAGAAATCACCCGAGAACACAAAAAGTTCGCTTCCAATGTAATTACCCGAGAACACAAAAAATTCGCTTCCAACGAAATCAACCTTGAACACAAAAAATTCCCTTTCAACGAAATCACCCGAGAACAAAAAAATTCGCTTCCAACGAAATCACCCCAGAGAACAAAAAATTCCCTTCCAACTAAATGACTCCAGAGCACAGAAAACACGATTCCAACGAAATGACCTGCTACTTCAAAAATTTGCTTCAATCGAAAAAACCGGAGAACACAAAAAATTCACTTCCATCGAAATCACCCCAGGACACAGAAAATTCACTTTCAACAAAATCACCCTAGAACACAAAAAATTCCTTTTCAATGAAATCACCCGAGAACACAAAATATTCGCTTCCAACGAAATCACCCCAGAGCACAAAAAATTCCTTTCCAACGAAATGACTCCAGAGCACAGAAAACAGGCTTCCAACGAAATGAGCCCAGAACACAAAAAATTCCCTTTCAACGAAATCTCCCGAGAACCCAAAAAATTCCCTTCCAACGAAATGACTCCAGAGCACAGAAAACACGCTTCCAATGAAATGATGCCAGAACACTAAAAATTTCCTTTAAACGAAATCACCCGAGAACACAAAAAATTCGCTTCCAACGTAAATACCCCAGAAAACAAAAAATGCGCTTCCAACGAAATCACCCTAGAACACAAAAAATTCCCTTTAAATGAAAACACCCGAGAACACAAAAAATTCGCTTCCAACGAAATCAACCCAGAGCACCAAAAATTCTCTTCCAACCAAGTGACTCCAGAGCTCAGAAAACACGCTTCCAACAAAATGACACCCTACTTCAAAAATTTACTTCCATCGAAAAAACTGGACAACACAAAAAATTCGCTTCCAACAAAATTTCCACAGAACACAAAAAATTCGCTTCCAACGAAATCACCCCGAAACACAAAAAATTCGCTTCCAACGAAATGACTCCAGAGAACAGAAAACAGGCGTCCAAAAAAAATGACCCCAGAACACAAAAAATTCCCTTTCAACGAAATCACCCGAGAACACAAAAAGTTCACTTCCAACGAAATCAACAGAGAGTACAAAAAATTGGCTTCCAACAAAATGACTCCATAGCACAGAAAACACGTTTCCAACGAAATGACGCCAGAACACTAAAAATTCGCGGCCAACGAAATCACCTGAGACCAAAAAAATTCACGTCCAACGAAATTACCCCAGAATAGAAAAAATTTACTTCCAACCAAATCAACCCAGAGCACAAAAAATTCCCTTCCAACAAAATCACCCGAGAACAAAAATATTGGCTTCTAAAGAAATTACCCCAGAACGGAAAAAAATTGCTTCCAACGAAATCACCCCAGAGCACAAAAAATTCCCTTCCAATAAATCACCTGAGAACAAAAATATTGGCTTCCCACAAAATTACCCCAGAAAGGAAAAAATTTCCTTCCATCGAAATCACCGCAGAACACAAAAAATTCGCTTCCAACGAAATGACTCCAGAGCACAGAAAACACGCTTCCAACGAAATCACCCCAGAACACAAAAAATTTGCTTCCAACGAAATAAACACAGAACACAAAAAATTCGCTTCCAACGAAATCACCATAGAACACAAAACATTCCCTTTCAACGAAATCACCCAAGAACACAAAAAATTCACTTTCAACGAAATGACTCCAGAGCACAGAAAACACACTTCGAACGAAATGATACCATACTTCAAAAATTTGCTTCCATCGAAATCACCCGAGAACACAAAAAATTCGCTTCCAACGAAATTTCCCCAGAACACAAAAACTTTGCCTGCAACGAAATCACCCCAGAACACAAAAAATTCGCTTCCAACCAAATGACTCCAGAGCACAGAAAACAGGCTTCCAACAAAATGACCACAGAACACAAAAAATTCCCTTTTAACAAAATCACCCGAGAAAACAAAAAATTCGCTTCCAACGAAATGACTCCAGAGCACAGAAAACACGCTGCCAACGAAATGACCCCCTACTTCAAATATTTGCTTCCATTGAAAAAACCAGAGAACACAAAAAATTCGCTTCCAATGAAATTACCTTAGAACACAAAAAATTCGCTTCCAACGAAATCGCCCCAGAACACAAAAAAATCGCTTCCAACGAAATCACCCCCGAGCACCAAAAATTTGCTTCCAACGAAATGACTCCAGAGCACAGAAAACGAGCTTCCAACGAAATGACCTCATATTTCAAAAATTTGCTTCCATTGAAATCATCGGAGAACACAAAAAATTCGCTTCCAACGAAATCACCCCAGAGCACAAAAAATTCACTGCCAAAGAAATAACTCCAGAGCACAGAAAACACGCTTCCAACGAAATGACCCTCTACTTAAAAAATTTGCTTCCATCGAAAAACCGGAGAACACAAAAAATTTGCTTCCAACGAAATTACCACAGAACACAAAAAATTCGATTCCAACGTAATTACCCCAGAAAACAAAAAATGCGCTTCCAACGAAATCACCCTAGAACATAAAAAATTCGCTTTCAACGAAATCACCCGAGAATAGAAAAAATTCGCTTCCAACGAAATCATCCCAGAGCACAAAAAATTCACTGCCAAAGAAATAACTCCAGAGCACAGAAAACACGCTTCCAACGAAATGACCGTCTACTTAAAAAATTTGCTTCCATCGAAAAACCGGAGAACACAAAAAAATTGCTTCCAACGAAATTACCCCAGAACATAAAAATTCGCTTGCAACGAAATATCCTAAGAACACAAATATTAGCTTCCAATCAAATCACCCCAGAGCACAAAAAATTCGCTTCCAACGAAATTACCCCAGAACACAAAAAAAATTGCTTCCATGAAAACACCCCAGAACACAAAAAATTCGCTTCCACCGAAATGACTCTAGAGCACAGAAAACATACTTCCAACGAAATGACCCCCTGCTTCAAAAATTTGCTTCCATCGAAAAAACCGGAGAAAACAAAATATTCGCTTCCAACGAAATTACCCCGGAACACAATAAATTCGCTTCCAATGATACCTCCTGAGAACACAAATATTTGCTTCCAAAGAAATCATCCCAGAGCACAAAAAAATTCGCTTCCAACGAAATCACCCTGGAACACAAAAAATTCCATTTCAACCAAATCACCCGAGAACAGAAAAATTCACGTCCAACGAAATTACCACAGAACAGAAAAATTTTGCTTCCATCGAAATCACCCCTGAACACAATAAATTCGCTGCCAACGAAATCTCCCAGAACACAAAAAATTTGCTACCAACGAAATCACCCCAGATCACAAAATATTCGCTTCCTACGAAATGACTCCAGAGCACAGAAAACACGCTTCCAACTAAATGACCCCAGAACACTAAAAATTCGCGGCCAAAGAAATCACCCGAGAACACAAAAAGTTCGCTTCCAATGTAATTACCCGAGAACACAAAAAATTCGCTTCCAACGAAATCAACCTTGAACACAAAAAATTCCCTTTCAACGAAATCACCCGAGAACAAAAAAATTCGCTTCCAACGAAATCACCCCAGAGAACAAAAAATTCCCTTCCAACTAAATGACTCCAGAGCACAGAAAACACGATTCCAACGAAATGACCTGCTACTTCAAAAATTTGCTTCAATCGAAAAAACCGGAGAACACAAAAAATTCACTTCCATCGAAATCACCCCAGGACACAGAAAATTCACTTTCAACGAAATCACCCTAGAACACAAAAAATTCCTTTTCAATGAAATCACCCGAGAACACAAAATATTCGCTTCCAACGAAATCACCCCAGAGCACAAAAATTCCCTTCCAACGAAATGACTCCAGATCACAGAAAACACGCTTCCAACGAAATGACACCCTCCTTCAAAAATTTGCTTCCATCAATAAAACCAGAGAAAACAAAAAATTCACGTCCAACGAAATTACCACAGAACAGAAAAAATTTGCTTCCATAGAAATCACCACAGAACACAAAAAATTCTCTTCCAATGAAATCTCCTGAGAACACAAATAGTCGCTTCCAAAGAAATCATCCCAGAGACCAAACAAGTTCGCTTACAACGAAATCACCCCAGAGCGCAAAAAATTCCCTTCCAACGAAATGACTCCAAAGCACAGAAACCACGATTATAACGAAATGACCCCCTACTTCAAAAATTTGCTTACATGGAAAAAACTGGAGAACACAAAAAATTCACTTCCATCGAAGTCACCCCAGAACACAGAAAATTCTCTTCCAACGAAATCACCCTCGAAAACAAAAACTTCCCTTTCAACGAAATCACCCGAGAACACAAAAAATTTGCTTCAAACGAAATGACCCCTGAACACAAGAAATTCGCTTCCAACGAAATCACCCCAAAGCACATAAAATAGCTTCCAACGAAATGTCCCCATACTTCAAAAATTTGCTTCCATCGAAATCACCTGAGAACACAAAATAATTCACTTCCAACTAAATTAACCCAGATCACAAAACATTCGCTTCCAACGAAATCACCCCTGAAAACAAAAAATTTCGCTTCCAACGGTATGACCCCCTACTTCAAAAATTTGCTTCCATCAAAAAAACCAGAGAACACAAAAAAATTTGCTTCCAACGAAATTACCCCAGAACACAGAAAATTCGCTTCCAACAAAATCTCCTGAGGACACAAATATTCGCTTCCAAAGAAATCACCCCAGAGCACAAAAAATCCGCATCCAATGAAATCACCCTAAAGCAAAAAAAAATTCACTTTCAACGAAATCACCTGAGACCAAAAAAATTCACGTCCAACGAAATTACCCCAGAATAGAAAAAATTTACTTCCAACCAAATCAACCCAGAGCACAAAAAATTCCCTTCCAACAAAATCACCCGAGAACAAAAATATTGGCTTCTAAAGAAATTACCCCAGAACGGAAAAAAATTGCTTCCAACGAAATCACCCCAGAGCACAAAAAATTCCCTTCCAATAAATCACCTGAGAACAAAAATATTGGCTTCCCACAAAATTACCCCAGAAAGGAAAAAATTTCCTTCCATCGAAATCACCGCAGAACACAAAAAATTCGCTTCCAACGAAATGACTCCAGAGCACAGAAAACACGCTTCCAACGAAATCACCCCAGAACACAAAAAATTTGCTTCCAACGAAATAAACACAGAACACAAAAAATTCGCTTCCAACGAAATCACCATAGAACACAAAACATTCCCTTTCAACGAAATCACCCAAGAACACAAAAAATTCACTTCCAACGAAATGACTCCAGAGCACAGAAAACACACTTCGAACGAAATGATACCATACTTCAAAAATTTGCTTCCATCGAAATCACCCGAGAACACAAAAAATTCGCTTCCAACGAAATTTCCCCAGAACACAAAAACTTTGCCTGCAACGAAATCACCCCAGAACACAAAAAATTCGCTTCCAACCAAATGACTCCAGAGCACAGAAAACAGGCTTCCAACAAAATGACCACAGAACACAAAAAATTCCCTTTTAACAAAATCACCCGAGAAAACAAAAAATTCGCTTCCAACGAAATGACTCCAGAGCACAGAAAACACGCTGCCAACGAAATGACCCCCTACTTCAAATATTTGCTTCCATTGAAAAAACCAGAGAACACAAAAAATTCGCTTCCAATGAAATTACCTTAGAACACAAAAAATTCGCTTCCAACGAAATCGCCCCAGAAAACAAAAAAATCGCTTCCAACGAAATCACCCCCGAGCACCAAAAATTTGCTTCCAACGAAATGACTCCAGAGCACAGAAAACGAGCTTCCAACGAAATGACCTCATATTTCAAAAATTTGCTTCCATTGAAATCACCGGAGAACACAAAAAATTCGCTTTCAACGAAATTACCCCAGAACACAAAATATTCGCTTCCAACGAAATCTCCTGAGAACACAAATATTCGCTTCGAAAGAAATCATCCCAGAGCACAAAAATATTCGCTTCCAAGGAAATTACCCTAGAACACTAATAATTCCCTTTCAAAGAAATCACACGAGAACACAAAAAATTCACCTCCAACGAAATTACCAGAGAACAGAAAAAGTTTGCTTCCATCTAAATCACGGCAGAACAGCAAAACTTCGCTTCCAACGAAATCACCCAGGAACACAAAAAATTCGCTCCAACGAAATGACTCCAGAGCACAGGTAACCCGCTTCGAACGAAATGATACCATACTTCAAAAATTTGCTTCCATCGAAATCACCTGAAAACACAAAAAATTCGCTTTCAACAAAATTACCCCCGAACACAAAAATTCGCTTCCATCGAAATCACCACAGAACACAAAAAATTCGCTTCCAACCAAATCACCCTAGAACACAAAAAATTCCCTTTCAACGAAATCACACTAGAACACAAAAAATTCGCTTCCAACGAAATCAGCCCAAAGCACAAAAAATTCCCTTCCAACGAAATTACTCCAGAGCACAGAAAACAAGCTTCCAATGAAATGACCACCTACTTCAAAAATTTGCTTCCATCGATAAAACCGGAGAACACAAAAAATTCACTTGCAACGAAATTGTCTGAGAACACAAATATTCGCTTCCAACAAAATGTCTCCAGAGCACAGAAAACACGCTTCGAACGAAATGATACCATACTTCAAAAATTGGCTTCAATCGAAAAAAAGTGGAGAAAACAAAAAATTCTCTTCCAACGATATTACCCCAGAAGAGAAAATATTTGCTTCCAACGAAATCTCCTGAGAACACAAATATTCGCTTCAAAAGAAATCATCACAGAGCACAAAAAAATTAGCTTCCAACGAAATCACTCTAGAACACAATAAATTCGCTTCCAACGAAATCACCCTAGAACAGAAAAACTCCCTTTAAATGAAATCACCCTAGAACACAAAAAATTCGCTCCAACGAAATGACTGCAGAGCACAGAAAACACGCTTCGAACGAATTGATACCATACTTCAAAAATTTGCTTCCATCGAAATGACCCGAGAACAAAAAAATTTGCTTCCAACGAAATTACCCCAGAACACAAAAAATTCGCTTCCAACGAAATCATCCAGAACACAAAAAATTTGCTTCCAACGAAATCACCCCAGAACACAAAAAATTCGCTTCCATCGAAATGACTCCAGAGCACAGAAAACATGCTTCCAACTAAATGACCCCAGAACACTAAAAATTCGCGGCCAAAAAATCACCCGAAAACACAAAAAATTCGCTTCCATCGAAATGACTCCAGAGCACAGAAAACACGCTTCCAACTAAAGGACCCCAGAACACTAAAAATTCGCAGCCAAAGAAATGACCACAGAACACAAAACATTCCCTTTCAACGAAATCACCCGAGAACAAAAAAATTCACTTCCAACGAAATCACCACAGAGTACCAAAAATTTGCTTCCAACAAAATGACTCCAGAATACAGAAAACATGCTTCGAACGAAATGACACACTATTTCAAAATTTGCTTCCATCGAAAAGACCGGAGAACAGAAAAAATTCTCTTCCAACGATATTACCCCAGAAGACAAAAAATTCTTTTCCAACGAAAACTCCTGAGAACACAAATATTCGCTTCCAAAGATATCATCCCAGAGCACAAAAAATTCCGTTTCAACGAAATAACCCGAGAACACAAAAATATCGCTTCCAATGAAATCACCCGAGAGCACAAAAAATTCGCTTCCAACGAAATGACTCCAGAGCACAGAAAACAATTTACCAATGAAATGACCCGAGAACATAAAAAATTCGCTTCCAAAGAAATCACCCTAGAACATAAAAAATTGGCTTCCATTAAAATAACCACAGAAGACAAAAAATCACCTTCCAATAAATCACCTGAGAACAAAAAAATTCACGTCCAACGAAATTACCCCAGAATAGGAAAAATTTGCTTCCAAAGAAATCACCCCAGAGCACAAAAAATTCCCTTCCAATAAATCACCTGAGAACAAAAATATTGGCTTCCCACAAAATTACCCCAGAACGGAAAAAAATTCCTTCCATCGAAATCACCGCAGAACACAAAAAATTCGCTTCCAATGAAAAGACTCCAGAGCACAGAAAACACGCTTCCAACGAAATCACCCCAGAACACAAAAAATTTGCTTCCAATGAAATCAACCCAGAACACAAAAAATTTGCTTCCAAAGAAATGACTCCAGAGCACAGAAAACACGCTTCCAAAGAAATGACCCCAGAACACAAAAAATTCCCTTTCAACGAAATCAATCACCACAGAACACAAAAAATTTGCTTCCAAAGAAATTACCCCAGAACACAAAATATTCGCTTCCAATGAAATCACCCCAGATCCAAAAACTTCATTTCCAAAGAAATCACACCAGAACAGAGAAAAATTCGCTTCTAACAAAATGACTCCAAAAGACATAAAACCCGCTTCCAAGAATATTACCCCAGAAAACAAAAAATTCACTTTCAACTATATCACCCCAGAACACAAAAAATTCGCTTCCAACAATATCACCCCAGGAACACAAAAAATTTGCTTCCAACGAAATCTCCTGAGAACACAAATATTCGCTTCCAAAATAATCACCCCAGACCACAGAAAACACGCTTCCAACGAAATCACCACAGAACACCAAAAATTCGCTTCTAACGAAATCACCCCAGAACACAAAAAATTCGCTTCCAAAGAAATGAATCCAGAGCACAGAAAACACGCTTCCAACGAAATGACACCAGAACACTAAAAATTCCCTTTCAACGAAACCACCCAAGAACACAAAAAATTCGCTTCCAACGTAATTACCCCAGAAAACAAAAAATTCGCTTCCAAAGAAATCACACCAAAGCACCAAAAATTCCATTCCAATGAAGTGACTCCAGAGCACAGAAAACACGCTTCCAACGAAATGACCCCCTACTTCAAAAATTTGCTTTCATCGAAAAGAACGGAGAACACAAAAAATTCGCTTCCAACGAAATTACCCCAGAACACAAAAAAATTCGCTTGCAATGAAATCTTCTGAGAACATGAATATTCGCTTCCAACGAAATCACCCAAGAACACAAAAAATTCGCTTCCAACGAAATGACTCTAGAGCACAGAAAACACGCTTCCAACGAAATGATCCCATACTTCAAAAATTTGCTTCCATCGAAAACACCCGAGAACACAAAAAATTCGCTTCCAACGAAATTACCCCAGAACATAAAAAATTTGCTTTCATGGAAATCACCCAAGAACACAAAAAATTGGCTTCCAACGATATCACCCGAGAACACAAAATATTCGCTTCCAACGAAATTGCCCCAGAGCACAAAAAATTAACTTCCAATGAAATGACTTCAGAGCACAGGAAACACGCTTCCAACAAAATGGCCCCCTACTTCAAAAATTTGCTTCCATCAAAATCACCCTAGAACACAAAAAATTTGCTTCCAACGAAATTACCCAAGAACACAAAAAATTAGTTTCCAACGAAATATCCTGAGAACACAAATATTCGCTTCCAAAGAAATCATCCCAGAGCACAAAAAAATTCACTTCCTCGAAATCACCCTGGAACACAAAAAATTCGCTTCCAACAAAATGACTCCAGAGCACAGAAAACAAGCTTCGAACAAAATGATACCATACTTCAAAAATTTGCTTCCATCGAAATCAACCGAGAACACAAAAAATTCGCTTCCAACGAAATGACTCCTGAGCATAGAAAACACGCTACCAACGAAATGACCCCAGAACACAAAAAATGCGCTTCCATCAAAATCACCCTAGAACACAAATAGTTTGTTTCCAAAGAAATCATACCAGACCACAAAAAATTCGCTACCAACGAAATCACCCCAGATCACAAAATCTTCATTTCCAACGAAATCACACCAGAACAGAGAAAAATTCGCTTTTAGCGAAATGACTCCAAAGGACATAAAACACGCTTCCAACAAAATTACCCCATATCACAAAAGATTCCCTTCCAATGAAATCACCCCAGAACACACACACAAAAAAATTCGCTTCCAATGAAATTACCCCAGAACGCAAAACATTCTCTTATAACAAAAACATTCCAGAGCAAAAAAATGCGTTTCCAACAAAATCACACCAGAACAGAGAAAAATTCGCTTCCAATGAAATGACTACAAAGGACATAAAACCCTCTTCCAACAAAATTACCCCAGAACGCCAAAAATTCGCTCCCACGGAAATCTCCCCAGAACACAAAAAAATCGCTTCGATAGAAATCAACCCAGAACACAAAAAATTCGCTTCCATCAAAATGACTCCAGAGCACAGGAAACACGCTTCCAAATAAATCACCCCCTACTTCAAAAAATTCGCTAACAACGATATCATCCCAGACCACAAAAAATTCGCTTCCTTCGAAATCACCCGAGATCACAAAAAATTCGTTTCCAACGAAATCACCCCAGAGCACAGAAAACACGCTTCCAACGTAATCACCCCATACTTCAAAAAATTCGCTAACAACGAAATAAACCCAGACCACAAAAAATTCGCTTCCAACGAAATTACCCCAGAAAACAAAAAATTCACTTCCATCGAAATCACCCGAGGAACACAAAATATTCGCTTCCAACAAAATCACCCCAGAGCACAAAAAATTCGTTTTCAACGAAAACACCCTAGAACTCAAAAAATTTGCTTCCAACAAAATCACCCGAGAATGCAAAAAATTTGCTTCCAAACAAATTACCCCAGAACACAAAAATTTGCTTCCAACAAAATCACCACAGAGGACAAAAACTTCGTTTCCAAAGAAATCACACCAGAACAGAGAAAAATTCGCTTCTAATGAAATGACTCCAAAGAACATAACACCTGCTTCCAGAGATATTACCCCAGAACACAAAGAATTCACTTCCAACGAAATCACCCCACAACACAAAAAAAATCGCTTCGATCGAAATCAACCCAGAACATAAAAAGTTCGCTTCCAACAAAATTACCCCGATCACAAAAACATCATTTCCAACAAAATCAACAAAGATCACAAAAAATTTGCTTCCATCGAAATCACCCGAGATCACAAAAAATTAGCTTACAAAGAAATCACCCGAGAACACAAAAAATTAGCTTCCAATGAAATTACCCAAGAACGCAAAAAATTCGATTCAAAGGAAATCACCCCAGAGCACAAAAAAATTCGTTTCCAACGAAATCACCGCAGATCACAAAAATTTCATTTCCAACGAAATCACACCAGAACAGAGAAAAATTTGCTTCTAACGAAATTACTCCAAAGGACAAAAAACCTGCTTCCTACGAAATTACGCCAGAACACAAAAAAATGTGAGTCCACTGAAATCATCCCAGAACACAAAAAATTCACTTCCAACGAAATCAACCCAGAACACAAAAAATTCGCGTCCATCGAAATAACCAGAGAACACAAAAAATTCGCTTCCAACGAAACCACCCCAGAGCAGAAAAAAATCGCTTCCAACAAAATTACCCCAGAACAGATAAAATTTTCTTCCAATGAAATCATCCCAGAGGACAAGAAATTCTTTCCAAAGAAATCACACCAGAACACAAAAAATTCGCTTCCAACCAAATCAACCCAGATCTCAAAAACTTCTTTTCCAAAGAAATCAAACCAAAACAGAGAAAATTCGCTTCTAACAAAATGACTCCAAAGGACATAAAACCTGCTTCCAAGGATATTACCCCAGAACACAAAAAATTCGCTTCCAACGAAATCACCCCAGAACACAAAAAATCCGCTTCCAACAATATCACCCCAGAACACAAAAAATTCGCTTCCAACGAAATCTCCTGAGAACACAAATATTCGCTTCCAAAGTAATCACTCCAGACCACAGAAAACACGCTTCCAACGAAATCACCCCAGACCACCAAAAATTCGCTTCCAACGAAATCACCCCAGAAGACAAAAAATTCGCTTCCAACGAAATTGCCCCAGAACACAAAAAATTTGCTTCCAACGAAATCACCCCAGAACACAAATATTTCGCTTCCAAGGAAATGACTCCAGAGCACAGAAAACACGCTTGCAATGAAATGACCCCCTGCTTCAAAAATTTGCTTCATTGGAAAAAAACGGAGAAAACAAAAAATTCCCTTCAAAGGAAATTACCCCAGAACACAAAAAAATTCGCTTTCAACGCAATGACTCCAGAGCACAGAAAACACGCTCCAAACGAAATGATCCCAATCTTCAAAAATTTGCTTCCATCGAAATCACCCGAAAACACACAAAATTCACTTCCTACGAAATTACGCCAGAACACAAAATATTCGCTTGCAACGAAATCTTCTGAGAACACATATATTCGCTTCCAACGAAATCACCCAAGAAGACAAAAAATTAGCTTCCAACATAATGACTCGAGAGAAGAGAAACCACGCTTCCAACGAAATGACCCCATATTTCAAAAATTTGGTTCCATCGAAATCACCCGAGAACACAAAAAATTAGCTTCCAACGAATTTACCCAAGAACACAAAAAATTTGCTTCCAACGAAATCTCTGAAAACACAAATATTTGCTTCCACAGAAATCATCCCAGAGCACAAAAAAATTCGCTTCCACTGAAATCACCCTGGAACACAAAAAAATCCCTTTCATCGAAAACACCCGAAAACACAAAAAATTCACGTCCAACGAAATTACCACAGAACAGAAAAAATTTGCTTCCATCGAAATCACCCCTGAACACAAAAAATTCGCTTCCAACGGAATCACCCTAGAACACAAAACATTTCCTTTCAACAAAATCACCCGAGAACACAAAAAATTCACGTCCAACGAAATCACCACAGAGAACAAAAAATTCGCTTCCAATGAAATGACTCCAGAGCACAGAAAACACGCTTCCAACGAAGTGTCCCCCTACTTCAAAAATTTGCTACCATCGAAAAAACCGGAGAACAGAAAAAATTCGCTTCCAATGAAATTACCTTAGAACACAAAAAATTCGCTTCCAAAGAAATCACCCCAGAAAACAAAAAAAATTGCTTCCAGTGAAATGACTCCAGAGCACAGAAAACAGGCTTCCAACGAAATGACCCCATATTTCAAAAATTTGCTTCCATTGAAATCACCCGAGAACACAAAAAATTCGCTTTCAACGAAATTACCCCAGAACACAAAATATTCGCTTCCAACGAAATTTCCTGAGAACACAAATATTCGCTTCGAAAGAAATCATCCCAGAGCACAAAAAAATTCGCTTCCAACGAAATCACCCTAGAACACAAATAATTCCCTTTCAAAGAAATCACCCGAGAACACAAAAAATTCGCTTCCAACGAAATCAACCCAGAGCACAAAAAATTCGCTTCCAACGAAATGACTCCAGAGCACCGAAAACAAGCTTCCAACGAAATGACCTCCTACTTCAAAAATTTACTTCCATCGAAAAAACCGGAGAACAGAAAAAAATTCGATTGCAACGAAATCTTCTGAGAACACAAATTCTCGCTTCCAACGAAATCTCCCCAGAACACAAAAAATTCGCTTCCAACGAAATGACTCCAGAGCACAGAAAACACGCTTCGAACAAATGATACCATACTTCAAAAATTTGTTTCCATTGAAATCACCCGAGAACACAAAATATTCACTTCCAACAAAATCACCCCAGAACACAAAAAATTCGCTTCCAATGAAATTACCCCAGAACACAAAAAATTCGCTTGCAAGGAAATCTTCTGAGAACACAAATATTTGCTTCCAAAGAAATCATCCCAGAGCACAAAAAAATTCGCTTCCAAAAAAATCACCCTAGAACACAAAAAATTCACGTACAAAGAAATTACCCCAGAACACAAGAAAATCGCTTCCAACGAAATTACCCGAGAACACAAAAATTGCGCTTCCAACAAAATCACCCCAGAGCACAAAAAATTCGATTCCAACGAAATGACTCCAGAGCACAGAAAACACGCTTTCAAGGAAATGATCCAATACTTCAAAAATTGGCTTCCATCGAAATCACCCGAGAACACAAAAAATTCACTTCCAACGAAATTATCCCTGAACACAAAAAATGCGCCTCCAACGAAATCACCCCAGAGCACAAAAAATTTGCTTCCAACGAAGTGACTCCAGAGCACAGAAAACACCCTTCCAATGAAATGATACCATACTTCAAAAATTTGTTCCATCGAAATAACCCGAGAACACAAAAAATTCGCTTCCAACGAAATGACTCCAGAGCACAGAAAACACGTTTCCAACGAAATGACCCTAGAACACAAAAAATTCCCTTTTAACGAAATCTCCCGAGAACACAAAAAATTCGCTTCCAACGAAATCACCCCAGAGCAACAAAAATTCCCTTCCAACGAAGTGACTCCAGAGCACAGAAAAAAAGCTTCTAACGAAATGACCCCCTACATCAAAAATTTGCTTCCATCGAAAAAACCTGAGAACACAAAAAATTCGCTTTCAACAACATTACCCCAGAACACAAAAAAATTCGCTTGCAACGAAATCTTCTCAGAACACGAATATTCGCTTCCAGGAAGTCACCCAAGAACACAAAAAATTCGCTTCCAACAAAATGACTCCCGAGCACAGAAAACACGCTTCGAACGAAATGATACCATATTTCAAAAATTTGTTTCCATTGAAATCACCCGAGAACACAAAATATTCGCTTCCAACGAAATCACCCCAGAACACAAAAAATTCGCTTGCAAGGAAATCTTCTGAGAAAACAAATATTCGCTTCCAAAGAAATCATCCCAGAGCACAAAAAATTCGCTTCCAAAAAAATCACCCTAGAACACAAAAAATTCACGTCCAACGAAATTACCCCAGAACACAAGAAAATCGCTTCCAACAAAATTACCCGAGAACACAAAAATTTCGCTTCCAACAAAATCACCCCAGAGCACAAAAAATTCGATTCCAACGAAATGACTCCAGAGCACAGAAAACACGCTTTCAAGGAAATGATCCAATACTTCAAAAATTGGCTTCCATCGAAATCACCCGAGAACACAAAAAATTCACTTCCAACGAAATTATCCCTGAACACAAAAAATGCGCCTCCAACGAAATCACCCCAGAGCACAAAAAATTTGCTTCCAACGAAGTGACTCCAGAGCACAGAAAACACCCTTCCAATGAAATGATACCATACTTCAAAAATTTGTTCCATCGAAATAACCCGAGAACACAAAAAATTCGCTTCCAACGAAATGACTCCAGAGCACAGAAAACACGTTTCCAACGAAATGACCCTAGAACACAAAAAATTCCCTTTTAACGAAATCTCCCGAGAACACAAAAAATTCGCTTCCAACGAAATCACCCCAGAGCAACAAAAATTCCCTTCCAACGAAGTGACTCCAGAGCACAGAAAAAAAGCTTCTAACGAAATGACCCCCTACATTAAAAATTTGCTTCCATCGAAAAAACCTGAGAACACAAAAAATTCGCTTTCAACAACATTACCCCAGAACACAAAAAAATTCGCTTGCAACGAAATCTTCTCAGAACACGAATATTCGCTTCCAGGAAGTCACCCAAGAACACAAAAAATTCGCTTCCAACAAAATGACTCCAGAGCACAGAAAACACGCTTCGAACGAAATGATACCATATTTCAAAAATTTGTTTCCATTGAAATCACCCGAGAACACAAAATATTCGCTTCCAACGAAATCACCCCAGAACACAAAAAATTCGCTTGCAAGGAAATCTTCTGAGAAAACAAATATTCGCTTCCAAAGAAATCATCCCAGAGCACAAAAAATTCGCTTCCAAAAAAATCACCCTAGAACACAAAAAATTCACGTCCAACGAAATTACCCCAGAACACAAGAAAATCGCTTCCAACAAAATTACCCGAGAACACAAAAATTTCGCTTCCAACAAAATCACCCCAGAGCACAAAAAATTCGATTCCAACGAAATGACTCCAGAGCACAGAAAACACGCTTTCAAGGAAATGATCCAATACTTCAAAAATTGGCTTCCATCGAAATCACCCGAGAACACAAAAAATTCACTTCCAACGAAATTATCCCTGAAAACAAAAAATGCGCCTCCAACGAAATCACCCCAGAGCACAAAAAATTTGCTTCCAACGAAGTGAGTCCAGAGTAGAGAAAACACGCTTCCAACGAAATGATTCCCTACTTCAAAAATTTGCTTCCATCGAAAAATCCTGAGAACACAAAAATTTCTATTCCAACGATATTACCCCAGAAAAAAAAAAATTCGCTTCCAAAGAAATGCCTCTAGAGCACAGAATACACTCTTCCAACGAAATGACCCCATATTTCAAAAATTTGCTTCCATTGAAATAATATAAGAACACAGAAAATTCTCTTCCAAAGATATTACACAAGAAGACAAAAAATTGTTTTCCCACGAAATCACCCGAGAACACAAAAAATTCGCTTCCAACGAAATCACCCTAGAACACAAAAAATTCTCTTTAAAAGAAATCACCCGAGAACACAAAAAATGTGCTTCTAATGAAATCACGCCTGAGCACCCAAAATTCCCTTCCAACGAAGTGACTCCAGAGCACAGAAAACACGCTTCCAACGAAATGACCCCCTACTTCAAAAATTTGCTTCCATCGAAGAAAAAGGAGAACACAAAAAATTCTCTTCCAACGATATTACCCCAGAAGAAAAAATTCTTTTCCAACGAAATCTCCTGAGAACACAAATATTCGCTTCCAAAGATATCATCCCAGAGCACAAAAAATTCGCTTCCAACGAAATCACCCTAAAACATAAAAAATTTGCTTCCATCGAAATCACCACAGAAGACAAAAATTTCGCTTCCAACAAAATCACCCCATAGCACAAAAAATTGTCTTCCAACGAAATGACTCCAGAGCACAGAAAACACGCTTCCAAGGAAATGATCCCATACTTCAAAAATTGGCTTCCATCGAAATCACCCAAGAACACAAAAAATTCACTTCCAACGAAATTATCCCAGAACACAAAAAATGCGCTTCCAACGAAATCACCCCAGAGCACAAAAAAATTCGCTTCCATCGAAATGACTACAGAGCACAGAAAACACGCTTCCAACGAAATAACTCCCTACTTCAAAAATTTGCTTCCATCGAAAAATCCTGAGAGCACAAAAATTTCTATTCCAAAGAAATTACACCAGAACACAAAAAATTCGATTCCAACAAAATCACCCTCGAACACAAAAAATTCCCTTTCAACGAAATCACACGAGAATAAAAAAATTCGCCTACAACATAATCAACCCAGAGCACAAAATATTCGATTCCGACAAAATGACTCCAGAGCACAGAAAATACGCATCCAATGAAATGACCCCAGAACACCAAAAATTCGCTTCCAAAGAAATGACTCCAGAGCATAGAAAACACCCTAGAACATAAAAAAATCGCTTCCATCGAAATCACCACAGAGACAAAAAATTCGCTTCCAACCAAATCACCCCAGAGCACAATAAATTCGCTTTCAACAAAATCACCCCAAAGCAGAAAAAATTTGCTTCCAAAAAAATGACCGTATACTTCAAAAATTTGCTTCCATTGAAATCACATGAGGACACAAACAATTCGCGTCCAAACCAATTACCCCAGACCACAAAAAAGTCGCTTGCAACGAAATCTTCTGAGAACACAAATATTTGCTTCCATCGAACTCACCCCAGAACACAAAAAATTCGCTTCAAAAGAAATGACTCCAGAGCACAGAAAACACACTTCCAACGAAATGATTCCATACTTCAAAAATTTCCTACAATCGAAATCAGCCCAGAACACAAAAAATTCCCTTCTAACGAAGTTACCCCAGAACACAAAAAATTTGCTTCCAACGAAATGACTCCAGAGCACAAAAACACGCTTCCAAGGCAATGACCCCCTATTTCAAAAATTTGCTTCTATCGAAATACCAGAGAGCACAAAAAATTCTCTTCCAACGAGATTACCCCAGAAGACAAAAAATTCTTTTCCAACGAAATCTCCTGAGAACAAAAATATTCGCTTCCAAAGATATCATCCCAGAGCACAAAAAATTCGCTTCCAACGAAAGCACCCTTGAACACAAAAATTCCCTTTCAACGAAATCACCCGAGAACAAAAAAAATTCGCTTCCAACGAAATCACCCCATAACACAAATAATTCGCTTGCAACGAAATCTCCTGAGAACACAAATATTCGCTTCCAACGAAATTACCCCAGAACACAAAAAATTCGCTTCCAACGAAATCACCGCAGAACACAAAAAATTCCCTTGCAAGGAAATCTCCTGAGAACACAAATATTCGCTTCCAACGAAATCACCCCGGAGCACCAAAAAATTCGCTTCCAATGAAATGACTCCAGAGCACACAAAACACGCTTCCAATGAAATGAGCACAGAACACAAAAAATTCCCTTCCAACGAAATCACCCTAGAATATAAAACACTCGCTTCCTTCGAAATCACCACAGAAGACAAAAAATTCGCTTCCAACCAAATCACCCAATTGCACAGAAAATTTGCTTCCAACGAAATTACCCCAGAATACAAAAAATTCGCTTGCAACGAAATCTTCCGAAAAAACATATATTCGCTTCCAACGAAATCAACACAGAACACAAAAAATTCGTTTCCAACGAAGTGACTCCAGAGCACAGAAAACACGCTTCCAAAGAAATGACCCGATATTTCAAAAATTTGCTTCCATCGAAATCACCCGAGAACACAAAAAATTCGCTTCGAACGAAATGACTCCAGAGCACAGAAAACACGCTTCCAACGAAATGACCCCATATTTCAAAAATTTGCTTCCATCGAAATCACCCAAGAACACAAAAAATTCGCTTCCAACGAAATTACCGAAGAACACAAACAATTCACTTCCAACGAAATCTCCTGATAACACAAATATTCGCTTCCAAAGAAATCATTCCAGAGCACAAAAAATCCGCTTCCAACAAAATCACCCTAGAACACAAAAAATTCCCTTTCAGTGAAATCACCCGAGAACACAAAAAATTCACGTCCAACGAAATTACCACAAACAGAAAAAATTTGCTTCCATCGAAATCACCCCAGAACACAAAAAATTAGCTTTAAACGAAATCAACTGAGAATACAAAAAATTCGCTTCAAACGGAATCACCACAGAGCACAAAATATTCGCTTCCAATGAAATGACTCCAAAGCACAGAAAACACGCTTCCAAAGAAAGGACCCCAGAACACAAAAAATTCGCTTCCAATGAAATCACCCTAGAACATAAAAAATTCGCTTTCAACGAAATCACCCGAGAACACAAAAAAAATTCGCTTCCAACGAAATGACTCCAGAGCACAGAAAACACGCTTCCAATGAAATGACCCCAGAACACAAAAAAATTCCCTTCCAAGAAAATCACCCTAGAACATAAAACCTTCCCTTCCTTCGAAATCACAACAGAAGACAAAAAATGCGCTTCCAACCAAATCACCCAAGAGCACAAAAAATTCGCTTCCAACGAAATCACCCTAAAACACAAAAAATTCACTTGCAACGAAATCTCCTGAGAACACAAATATTCGCTTCCAACGAAATCACCCCAGAGCACAAAAAATTCGCTTCCAACAAAATGACTCCAGAGCACAGAAAACACGCTTCCAATGAAAAGACCCCCTACTTCAAAAATTTGCTTCCATTGAAAAAACTGGAGAACACAAAAAATATTCTTCCAAAGATATTACCCCTGAAGACAAAAAATTCTTTTCCAACGAAATCTCCTGAGAACACAAATATTCGCTTCCAAAGATATCATTCCAGAGCACAAAAAATTCGCTTCCAACAAAATTACCCTAGAACACAAAAAATTCCCTTTCAAAGAAATCTCCCGAGAACACAAAAAATTCACGTCCAACGAAATTAACCCAGAACACAAAAAATTCGCTTGCAACAAAATCTTCTGAGAACACTTATATTCACTTCCAACCAAATCACCACAGAACACAACAAATTCGCTTCCAAAGAAATGACTCCCGAGCACAGAAAACACGCTTCCAACGAAATGACCCCCTACTTCAAAAATTTGCTTCCATCGAAAACACCGGAGAACACAAAAAATTCTCTTCCAACGATATTACCCCAGAAGACAAAAAATTCTTTTCCAACGAAATCTCCTGAGAACACAAATATTCGCTTCCAAAGATATCATCCCAGAGCACAAAAAATTCGCTTCCAACGAAATCACCCTAGAACACAAAAAATTCGCTTTCAACGAAATCTCCTGAGAACACATATATTCGCTTCCAACGAAATCACCCCAGAGCACAAAAAATTCGCTTCCAACAAAATGACTCTACAGCACAGAAAACACGCTTCCAACGAAATGACCCCCTATTTCAAAAATTTGCTTCCATCAAAAAAACCGGAGAACACAAAAAAAATCTTCCAACAATATTACCCCAGAAGACAAAAAATTCTTTTCCAACGAAATCTCCTGAGAACACAAATATTCGCTTCCAAAGATATCATCACAGAGTAGAAAAAAATCGCTTCCAACGAAATCACCCTAGAACACAAAAATTCCCTTTCAACGAAATCCCCCGAGAACACAAAAAATTCGCCTCCAACGAAATCACCCTAAAACATAAAAAATTTGCTTCCATCGAAATCACCACAGAGGACAAAAAATTCGCTTCCAACGAAATCACCCTAGAAAACAAAAAATTCGCTTTCAACGAAATCTCCTGAGAAAACTAAAAGTTCACTTCCAACAAAATTACCACAGAACAGAAAAAATTTGCTTCCATTGAAATCACCCCAGAACACAAAAAATTCGCTTCCAAAGCAATCACGCTAGAATACAAAAAATGAGCTATAAACGAAATCACCTGAGAACACAAAAAATTCGCTTCCAACAAAATCACCACAGAGCACAAAATATTCGCTTCCAATGAAATGACTCCAAAGCAAAGAAAACATGCTTCCAATGAAAGGAACCCAGAACACAAAAAATTCGCTTCGAATGAAGTTACCCCATAACACAAAAATTCGCTTCCAACGAAATCACCCCAGAACACAAAAAATTCGCTTCCAAAGAAATGACTCCAGAGCACAGAAAACAAGCTTCCAACGCAATGAACCCCTACTTCAAAAAATTGCTTCCATGGAAATACCGGAAAACACAAAAAATTTTCTTCTAACGATATTACCCCAGAAGACAAAAAATTCTTTTCCAACGAAATCTCCTGAGAACACAAATATTCGCTTCCAACGAAATCACAATAAAACAGAAGAATACCCTTTCAATGAAATCACCCAAAAACACAAAAAATTCGCTTCCAACGAAATCACCGCAGAACACAAAAAATTCTCTCGCAACGAAATCTCCTGAGAACACAAATATTCGCTTCCAACGAAATCACCCCAGAGCACAAAAAAATTTACTTCCAATGAAATGACTCCAGAGCACACAAAACACGCTTCCAATGAACTGACGCCAGAACACAAAAAATTCCCTTCCAACAAAATCACCCTAGAATATAAAACACTCGCTGCCTTCGAAATCACCACAGAAGACAAAAAATTCGCTTCAAACCAAATCACCCAAGAGCAAAAAAAATTCCCTTCCAACGAAATCACCCTAGAACATAAAAAAATCGATTTCCACGAAATCACCGAGAACACAAAAAATTTGCTTCCAATGAAATTACCCCAGAATACAAAAAATTCGCTTGCAATGAAATCTTCCGAAAAACACATATATTCGCTTCCAACGAAATCAACTCAGAACACAAAAAATTCTCTTCCAACGAAGTGACTCCAGAGCACAGAAAACACGCTTCCAAAGAAATCACCCGATATTTCAAAAATTTGCTTCCATCGAAATCACCCGAGAACACAAAAAATTCGCTTCCAATGAAATGACTCCAGAGCAAAGAAAACACGCTTCCAACGAAATGACCCGATATTTCAAAAATTTGCTTCCATCGAAATCACCCAAGAACACAAAAAATTCTTTTGCAACGAAATCTCCTGAGAACACAAATATTCGCTTCCAAAAAATCATCCCAGGGCACCAAAAAATTCGCTTCCAACAAAATCACCCTAGAACACAAAAAATTCCCTTTCAACGAAATCACCCGAAAACACAAAAAATTCACGTCCAACGAAATTACTACAGAACAGAAAAAATTCGCTTCTATTGAAATCACCCCAAACACAAAAAATTCCCTTCCAACGCAATCACCACAGAGCACAAAATATTCGCTTCCAATGAAATGACTCCAAAGCACAGAAAACACGCTTCCAATGAAAGGACCCCAGAACACAAAAAATTCGCTTCCAATGTAATCACCCTATTACATAAAAAATTCGCTTTCAATGAATTGACTCCAGAGCACAGAAAGCACGCTTCCAAAGAAATGACCCCAGAACACAAAAAATTCCCTTCCAAGAAAACCACCCTAGAACATAAAACACTCGCTTCCTTCGAAATCACCACAGAAGACAAACAATGCGCTTCCAACCAAATCACCCAAGAGCACAAAAATTCGCTTCCAACGAAATCACCCTAGAACACAAAAAATTCGCTTGCAACGAAATCTCCTGAGAACACAAATATTCGCTTCCAACGAAATCACCCCAGAACACAAAATATTCGCTTCCAACGAAATGACTCCAGAGCACAGAAAACACGCTTCCAACGAAATGACCCCCTACTTCAAAAATTTGCTTCCATCAAAAACACCGGAGAACACAAAAAAATCTCTTCCAAAGATATTACCCCAGAGGACAAAAAAATTCTTTTCCAACGAAATCTCCTGAGAACACAAATATTCGCTTCCAAAGATATCATCTCAGAGTAGAAAAAAATCGCTTCCAAGGAAATCACCCTAGAACACAAAAATTCCCTTTCAACGAAATCCCCCGAGAACACAAAAAATTTGCTTCCGAAGATATGACTCCAGAGCACAGAAAGCATGCTTCCAATGAAATGACCCCTGAACACAAAAAATTCGCCTCCAACGAAATCACCCTAAAACATAAAAAATGCGCTTCCATCGAAATCACCACAGAAGACAAAAAATTCGCTTCCAAACAAATCACCCCAGAGCACAAAAAATTCGCTTCCAACGAAATGACTCCAGAGCACAGAAAACATGCTTCCAACGAAATGACCCCATATTTCAAAAATTTGCTTCCATTGAAATCACCCAAGAACACAAAAAATTCGGGTACAAAGAAATTACCCCGGAACACAAAAAATTCGCTTCCAACGAAATCTCCTGATAACACAAATATTCGCTTCCAAAGAAATCATCCCAGAGAACAAAAAAATTCGCTTCCAACAAAATCACCCTAGAACACAAAAAATTCGCTTTCAACGAAATCACCCGAGAATAAGAAAGTTCACTTCCAACAAAATTACCACAGAACAGAAAAAATTTGCTTCCATCGAAATCACCCCAGAACACAAAAAATTCGCTTCCAACGCAATCACGCTAGAACACAAAAAATGAGCTATAATCGAAATCACCTGAAAAAAATTCGCTTCCAAAAAAATCACCACAGAGCACAAAATATTCGCTTCCAATGAAATTACTCCAAAGCCCAGAAAACATGCTTCCAATGAAAGGACCCCAGAACACAAAAAATTCGCTTCCAACAAAATGACTCCAGAGCACAGAAAACACGCTTCCAACGCAATGACCCCCTACTTCAAAAATTTGCTTCCATGGAAATACCGGAAAACACAAAAAATTCTCTTCTAACGATATTACCCCAGAATACAAAAAATTCTTTTCCAAAGAAATCTCCTGAGAACACAAATATTCGCTTCCAAAGATATCATCACAGAGCACAAAAAATTCGCTTCCAACGAAATCACCCTAAAACAGAAAAATACCCTTTCAACGAAATCACCCGAGAACAAAAAAATTCACTTCCAACGAAATCACCGGAGAACACAAAAAATTCCCTTGCAACGAAATCTGCTGAGAACACAAATATTCGCTTTCAAAGATATCATCCCAGACACAAAAATTCGCTTCCAACAAAATTACCCTAGAACACAAAAATTCCCTTTCAACGAAATCACCCAAGAACACAAAAAATTCGCTTCCAACGAAATGACTCCAGAGCACAGAAAGCACGCATCCAATGAAATGATCTCAGAACACAAAAAATTTGCTTCCAATGAAATCTCCTGATAATACAAATATTCGCTTCCAAAGAAATCATCCCAGAGAACAAAAAAATTCTCTTCCAACAAAATCACCCTAGAACACAAAAAAATCCCGTTCAACGAAATCACTCAAGAACAGAAAAAATTCACGTCCAACGAAATTACCACAGAACAGAAAAAATTTGCTTCCATCGAAATCACCCCAAAACACAAAAAATTCGCTTCCAACGCAATCACGCTAGAACACAAAAAATTAATTTTAAACGAAATCACCTGAAAACACAAAAAATTCGCTTCCAACGGAATCACCACAGAGCTCAAGATATTCGCTTCCAATGAAATGACTCCATAGCACAGAAAACACGCTTCCAATGAAAGGACCCCAGAACACAAAAAATTCGCTTCCAACGAAATCACCCTAGAACATAAAAAAATTCGCTTTCCAAGAAATCACCCGAGAACACAAAAAATTCGCTTCCCACGAAATTACCCCAGAACACAAAAAATTCGCTTGCAACGAAATATCCTGAGAACACAAATATTAGCTTCCAATCAAATCACCCCAGAGCACAAAAAATTCGCTTCCAACGAAATGACTCCAGAGCACAGAAAACACGCTTCCAACGAAATGACCACATATTTCAAAAATTTGCTTCCATTGAAATCACCCAAGAACACAAAAAATTCGCGTCCAAAGAAATTACCCCGGAACACAAAAAATTCGCTTCCAACAAAATCTCCTGATAACACAAATATTCGCTTCCAAAGAAATCATCCCAGAGAACAAAAAAATTCGCTTCCAACAAAATCACCCTAGAACACAAAAAATTCGCTTTCAACGAAATCACCCGAGAATAAGAAAGTTCACTTCCAACAAAATTACCACAGAACAGAAAAAATTTGCTTCCACCGAAATCACCCCAGAACACAAAAAATTCGCTTCCAACGCAATCACGCTAGAACACAAAAAATGAGCTATAATCGAAATCACCTGAGAACACAAAAAATTCGCTTCCAAAAAAATCACCACAGAGCACAAAATATTCGCTTCCAATGAAATCAACCCAGATCACAAAAAATTCGCTTGCAACGAAATCTCCTGAGAACACAAAAATTCGCTTCCAACGAAATCACCCCAGAGCACAAAAAATTGGCTTCCAAAGAAATGACTCCAGAGCATAGAAAACACGCTTCCAACGAAATGACCCCATACTTCAAAAATTTGCTACCATCAAAATCACCCCAGAACACAAAAAATTCGTTTCCAACGAAATCAGCCCAGAACACAAAAAATTCGCTTGCAAAGAAATCTCCTGAGAACACAAATATTCGCTTTCAACGAAATCACCCGAGAGCACAAAAAATTCACTTCCAACGAAATGACTCCAGAGCACAGAAAACACACTTCCAACGAAATGACCCTCTACTTCAAAAATTTGCTTCCATCGAAAAGACCGGAGAACACAAAAAATTCTCTTTCAACGATATTAACCCAGAAGATAATAAATTCTTTTCCAACGAAATCTCCTGAGAACACAAATACTCGCTTCCAAAGATATCATCCCAGAGCACAAAAAATTTGCTTCCAACAAAATCACCCTAGAACACAAAAATTCCCTTTCAATGAAATCACCCGAGAACACAAAAATTTTGCTTCCAAGGAAATCACCCCAGAACACAAAAAATTCGATTGCAAGGAAATCTCCTGAGAACACAAATATTGGCTTCCAACGAAATCACTCCAGAGCACAAAAAATTGGCTTCCAAAGAAACGACTCCAGAGCATAGAAAACACGCTTCCAACGAAATGACCCCCTACTTCAAAAATGTGCTTCCATGGAAAAGACCAGAGAACACAAAAAATTCTCTCCCAACGATATTACCCCAGAAGACAATAAATTATTTTCCAACGAAATTTCCTGAGAACACAAATATTCACTTCCAAAGATATCATCCCAGAGCACAAAAAATTTGCTTCCAACAAAATCACCCTAGAACACAAAAATTCCCTTTCAACGAAATCCCCCGAGAACACAAAAAATTTGCTTCCGAAGATATGACTCCAGAGCACAGAAAGCATGCTTCCAATGAAATGACCCCTGAACACAAAAAATTCGCCTCCAACGAAATCACCCTAAAACATAAAAAATGCGATTCCATCGAAATCACCACAGAAGACAAAAAATTCGCTTCCAACAAAATTACCCTAGAACACAAAAATTCCCTTTCAACGAAATAACCCAAGAACACAAAAAATTCGCTTTCAACAAAATCACCCCAGAGCACAAAAAATTCGCTTCCAACGAAATGACTCCAGAGCACAGAAAGCACGCATCCAATGAAATGATCTCAGAACACAAAAAATTTGCTTCCAATGAAATCTCCTGATAATACAAATATTCGCTTCCGAAGAAATCATCCCAGAGAACAAAAAAATTCACTTCCAACAAAATCACCCTAGAACACAAAAAAAACCCGTTCAACGAAATCACTCAAGAACAGAAAAAATTCACGTCCAACGAAATTACCACAGAACAGAAAAAATTTGCTTCCATCGAAATCACCCCAAAACACAAAAAATTCGCTTCCAACGCAATCACGCTAGAACACAAAAAATTAATTTTAAACGAAATCACCTGAAAACACAAAAAATTCGCTTCCAACGGAATCACCACAGAGCTCAAGATATTCGCTTCCAATGAAATGACTCCATAGCACAGAAAACACGCTTCCAATGAAAGGACCCCAGAACACAAAAAATTCGCTTCCAACGAAATCACCCTAGAACATAAAAAATTCGCTTTCCAAGAAATCACCCGAGAACACAAAAAATTCGCTTCCCACGAAATTACCCCAGAACACAAAAAATTTGCTTGCAAAGAAATCTTCTGAGAAGACATATATTCGCTTCCAACCAAATCACCCCAGAACACAAAAAATTCGCTTCCAAATAAATGACTCCAGAGCACAGAAAACACGCTTCCAACGAAATGACCCTCTACTTCAAAAATTTGCTTCCATTGAAAAGACCGGAAAGCACAAAAAATTCTCTTCCAACGATATTACGCCAGAAGACAAAAAAATTCTTTTCCAACGTAATCTTATAAGAACACAAACATTTGATTCCAAAGATATCATCCCAGAGCACAGAAAACACGCTTCCAACGAAACGACCCCCTACTTCAAAAATTTGTTTCCATCGAGATCACCTGAGAACACAAAAAATTCTCTCTCAACGAAATTACACCTGAACACAAAATATTCACTTGCAACGAAATCTCCTGAGAACACAAATATTGGCTTCCAACGAAATCACCCCAGAGCACAAAAAATTGGCTTCCAAAGAAATGACTCCAGAGCATAGAAAAAAACGCTTCCAAAGAAATGACCCCCTACTACAAAAATTTGCTACCATTGAAAAGACCGGAGAACACAAAAAATTCTCTTCCAACGATATTGCCCCAGGAGACAAAAAAATCGTTTTCCTACGAATTCTCCTGAGAAAACAAATATTTGTCTCAAAATTATCATCCCAGAGCAAAAAATTTTCTTCCAAAGAAATCACCCTAGAATACAAAAATTCCCTTTCAATGAAATCACCCGAGAACACAAAAAATTCGCTTCCAATGAAATCAACCCAGATCACAAAAAATTCGCTTGCAACGAAATCTCCTGAGAACACAAAAATTCGCTTCCAACGAAATCACCCAAGAGCACAAAAAATTGGCTTCCAAAGAAATGACTCCAGAGCATAGAAAACACGCTTCCAACGAAAATGACCCCATACTTCAAAAATTTGCTACCATCGAAATCACCCCAGAACACAGAAATTCGCTTCCAAAGAAATCAGCCCAGAACACAAAAAATTCGATTGCAAAGAAATCTCCTGAGAACACAAATATTCGCTTACAATGAAATCACCCGAGAACACAAAAAATTCACTTCCAACGAAATGACTCCAGAGCACAGAAAACACGCTTCCAACGAAATGACCCTCTACTTCAAAAATTTGCTTCCATCGAAAAGACCGGAGAACACAAAAAATTCTCTTTCAACGATATTAACCCAGAAGATAATAAATTCTTTTCCAACGAAATCTCCTGAGAACACAAATATTCGCTTCCAAAGATATCATCCCAGAGCACAAAAAATTTGCTTCCAACAAAATCACCCTAGAACACAAAAATTCCCTTTCAACGAAATCACCCGAGAACACAAAAATTTTGCTTCCAAGGAAATCACCCCAGAACACAAAAAATTCGATTGCAAGGAAATCTCCTGAGAACACAAATATTGGCTTCCAACGAAATCACTCCAGAGCACAAAAAATTGGCTTCCAAAGAAATGACTCCAGAGCATAGAAAACACGCTTCCAACGAAATGACCCCCTACTTCAAAAATGTGCTTCCATGGAAAAGACCAGAGAACACAAAAAATTCTCTCCCAACGATATTACCCCAGAAGACAATAAATTATTTTCCAACGAAATTTCCTGAGAACACAAATATTCGCTTCCAAAGATATCATCCCAGAGCACAAAAAATTTGCTTCCAACACAATCACCCTAGAGCACAGAAATTCCCTTTCAACGAAATCACCCGAGAACACAAAAATTTTGCTTCCAAGGAAATCACCCCAGAACACAAAAAATTCGATTGCAAGGAAATCTCCTGAGAACACAAATATTGGCTTCCAACGAAATCACTCCAGAGCACAAAAAAATTGGCTTCCAAAGAAATGACTCCAGAGCATAGAAAACACGCTTCCAACGAAATGACCCCCTACTTCAAAAATGTGCTTCCATGGAAAAGACCAGAGAACACAAAAAATTCTCTCCCAACGATATTACCCCAGAAGACAATAAATTCTTTTCCAACGAAATTTCCTGAAAACACAAATATTCGCTTCCAAAGATATCATCCCAGAGCACAAAAAATTTGCTTCCAACAAAATCACCCTAGAACACAAAAATTCCCTTTCAACGAAATCACCCGAGAACACAAAAATTTTGCTTCCAAGGAAATCACCCCAGAACACAAAAAATTCGATTGCAAGGAAATCTCCTGAGAACACAAATATTGGCTTCCAACGAAATCACTCCAGAGCACAAAAAACTGGCTTCCAAAGAAATGACTCCAGAGCATAGAAAACACGCTTCCAACGAAATGACCCCCTACTTCAAAAATGTGCTTCCATGGAAAAGACCAGAGAACACAAAAAATTCTCTCCCAACGATATTACCCCAGAAGACAATAAATTATTTTCCAACGAAATTTCCTGAGAACACAAATATTCGCTTCCAAAGATATCATCCCAGAGCACAAAAAATTTGCTTCCAACACAATCACCCTAGAGCACAGAAATTCCCTTTCAACGAAATCACCCGAGAACACAAAAATTTTGCTTCCAAGGAAATCACCCCAGAACACAAAAAATTCGATTGCAAGGAAATCTCCTGAGAACACAAATATTGGCTTCCAACGAAATCACTCCAGAGCACAAAAAAATTGGCTTCCAAAGAAATGACTCCAGAGCATAGAAAACACGCTTCCAACGAAATGACCCCCTACTTCAAAAATGTGCTTCCATGGAAAAGACCAGAGAACACAAAAAATTCTCTCCCAACGATATTACCCCAGAAGACAATAAATTCTTTTCCAACGAAATTTCCTGAAAACACAAATATTCGCTTCCAAAGATATCATCCCAGAGCACAAAAAATTTGCTTCCAACAAAATCACCCTAGAACACAAAAATTCCCTTTCAACGAAATCACCCGAGAACACAAAAATTTTGCTTCCAAGGAAATAACCCCAGAACACAAAAAATTCGCTTGCAACGAAATCTCCTGAGAACACAAATATTGGCTTTCAACGAAATCACCCCAGAGCACAAAAAATTCGCTTCCAACGAAATGACTCCAGAGCACAGAAAACACGCTTCCAACGAAATGACCCCCTACTTCAAAAATGTGCTTCCATCGAAAAAACTGGTGAACACAAAAAATTCTATTCCAACGATATTAACCCAGAATAAATAAAATACTTTTCCAACGAAATCTCCTGAGTACACAAATATTCGCTTTCAAAGATATCATCCCAGAAACAAAAATTCGCTTCCAACAAAATTACCCTAGAACACAAAAATTCCCTTTCAACGAAATCACCCGAGAACAAAAAAATTTGCTTCCATCGAAATCACCCCAAAACACAAAAAATTCGCTTCCAACGCAATCACGCTAGAACACAAAAAATTAATTTAAACGAAATCACCTGAGAACACAAAAAATGCGCTTCCAATGGAATCACCAAAGAGCACAAAATATTCGCTTCCAATGAAATGACTCCATAGCACAGAAAACACGCTTCCAATGAAAGAACCCCAAAACACAAAAAATTCGCTTTCCAAGAAATCACCCGAGAACACAAAAAATTCGCTTCCTACGAAATTACCCCAG
Source organism: Meriones unguiculatus (assembly GCF_030254825.1). Lineage (NCBI taxonomy): Eukaryota > Metazoa > Chordata > Mammalia > Rodentia > Muridae > Meriones > Meriones unguiculatus. The sequence continues at coordinate 65,342,012 of NC_083353.1, forward strand.
AACACAAAAAATTTGCATGCAAAGAAATTTTCTGAGAACACATATATTCGCTTCCAACCAAATCACCCAGAACACAAAAAATTCGCTTCCAAATAAATGACTCCAGAGCACAGAAAACACGCTTCCAACGAAATGACCCTCTACTTCAAAAATTTGCTTCCATTGAAAAGACCGGAAAACACAAAAAATTCTCTTCCAACAATATTACACCAGAAGACAAAAAATTCTTTTCCAATGAAATCTTCTGAGAACACAAATATTCGCTTCCAAAGATATCATTCCAGAGCACAACAAATTCACTTCCAACGAAATCACCCTAGAACACTAATATTCCCTTTCAAAGTAATCACCCGAGAACACAAAAAATTTGCTTCCAACGAAATCACCCCAGAGCACAAAATATTTGCTTCCAACGAAATGATTCCAGAGCACAGAAAACATGCTTCCAACGCAATGACCCCCTACTACAAAAATTTGCTTCCATGGAAATACTGGAAAACACAAAAAATTCTCTTCTAATGATATTACCCCAGAAGACAAAAAATTCTTTTCCAACGAAATCTTCCGAAAACAGAAATATTCGCTTCCAACGAAATCAACCCAGAACACAAAAAATTCGCTTCCAACAAAGTGACTCCAGAGCACAGAAAACACGCTTCCAATGCAATGACCCCCTACTACAAAAATTTGTTTCCATGGAAATACTGGAAAACACAAAAAATTCTCTTCTAATGATATTACCCCAGAAGACAAAAAATTCTTTTCCAACGAAATGTCCTGAGAACCCAAATATTTGCTTCCAAAGATATCATCACAGAGCACAAAAAATTCGCTTCCAACGAAATCACCCTAAAACAGAAAAATACCCTTTCAACGAAATCACCCGAGAACACAAAAAATTCGCTTCCAACGAAATCACCGCAGAACACAAAAAATTCCCTTGCAAGGAAATCTCCTGAGAACACAAATATTCGCTTCCAACGAAATCACCCCGGAGCACCAAAAAATTCGCTTCCAACGAAATGACTCCAGAGCACACAAAACATGCTTCCAATGAAATGAGCACAGAACACAAAAAATTCCCTTCCAACGACATCACCCTAGAATATAAAACACTAGCTTCCTTTCAAAATTACCACAGAAGACAAAAAATTCGCTTCCAACCAAATCACCCAATTGCACAGAAAATTTGCTTCCAACGAAATTACCCCAGAATACAAAAAATTCGCTTGCAACGAAATCTTCCGAAAACACATATATTCGCTTCCAACGAAATCAAGCAAGAACACAAAAAATTCGCTTCCAACGAAGTGACTCCAGAGCACAGAAAACACGCTTCCAAAGAAATGACCCGATATTTCAAAAATTTGCTTCCATCGAAATCACCCGAGAACACAAAAAATTCGCTTCGAACGAAATGACTCCAGAGCACAGAAAACACGCTTCCAATAAAATGACCCCATATTTCAAAAATTTGCTTCCATCAAAATCACCCAAGAACACAAAAAATTCGCTTCCAACGAAATTACCGAAGAACACAAACAATTCACTTCCAACGAAATCTCCTGATAACACAAATATTCGCTTCCAAAGAAATCATCCAAGGGCACAAAAAAAATTCGCTTCCAACAAAATCACCCTAGAACACAAAAAATTCCCTTTCAGTGAAATCACCCGAGAACACAAAAAATTCACGTCCAACGAAATTACCACAGAACACAAAAAATTTGCTTCCATCGAAATCACCCCAGAACACAAAAAATTAGCTTTAAACGAAATCACCCGAGAACACAAAAAATTCGCTTCAAACGGAATCACCACAGAGCACAAAATATTCGATTCCAATGAAATGACTCCAAAGCACAGAAAACACGCTTCCAAAGAAAGGACCCCAGAACACAAAAAATTCGCTTCCAATGAAATCACCCTAGAACATAAAAAATTCGCTTTCAACGAAATCACCCGAGAATACAAAAAAATTCGCTTCCAACGAAATGACTCCAGAGCACAGAAAACACGCTTCCAATGAAATGACACCAGAACACAAAAAATTCCCTTCAAAGAAAATCACCCTAGAACATAAAACCCTCGCTTCCTTCGAAATCACCACAGAAGACAAAAAATGCGCTTCCAACCAAATCACAAAAGAGCACAAAAAATTCGCTTCCAACAAAATCACCCTAGAACACAAAAAATTAGCTTGCAACGAAATCTCCTTAGAACACAAATATTCGCTTCCAACGAAATCACCCCAGAGCACAAAAAATTCGCTTCCAACAAAATGACTCCAGAGCACAGAAAACACGCTTCCAATGAAAAGACCCCCTATTTCAAAAATTTGCTTCCATTGAAAAAACTGGAGAACACAAAAAATATTCTTCCAAAGAGATTACCACTGAAGACAAAAAATTCTTTTCCAACGAAATCTCCTAAGAACACAAATATTCGCTTCCAAAGATATCATTCCAGAGCACAAAAAATTTGCTTCCAACAAAATCACCCTAGAACACAAAAAATTAGCTTGCAACGAAATCTCCTTAGAACACAAATATTCGCTTCCAACGAAATCACCCCAGAGCACAAAAAATTCGCTTCCAACAAAATGACTCCAGAGCACAGAAAACACGCTTCCAATGAAAAGACCCCCTATTTCAAAAATTTGCTTCCATTGAAAAAACTGGAGAACACAAAAAATATTCTTCCAAAGAGATTACCACTGAAGACAAAAAATTCTTTTCCAACGAAATCTCCTAAGAACACAAATATTCGCTTCCAAAGATATCATTCCAGAGCACAAAAAATTTGCTTCGAACAAAATCACCCTAGAACACAAAAAATTCCCTTTCAACGAAATCACCCGAGAACACAAATTTCACGTCCAACGAAATTAACCCAGAACACAAAAAATTCGATTGCAACAAAATATTCTGAGAACACTTATATTCACTTCCAACCAAATCACCACAGAACACAACAAATTAGCTTCCAAAGAAATGACTCCAGAGCACAGAAAACACGCTTCCAACGAAATGAACCCTACTTCAAAAATTTGCTTCCATCGAAAACACCGGAGAACACAAAAAAATCTCTACCAACGATATTACCCCAGAAGACAAAAAATTCTTTTCCAACGAAATCTCCTGAGAACACAAATATTCGCTTCCAAAGATATCATCCCAGAGCACAGAAAATTCGCTTCCAACGAAATCACCCTAGAACACAAAAAATTCGCTTTCAACGAAATCTCCTGAGAACACATATATATTCGCTTCCAACGAAATCACCACAGAGCACAAAAAATTCGCTTCCAACAAAATGACTCTACAGCACAGAAAACACGCTTCCAACGAAATGACCCCCTATTTCAAAAATTTGCTTCCATCGAAAACACCGGAGAGCACAAAAACATCTCTTCCAACGATATTACCCCAGAAGACAAAAAATTCTTTTCCAACGAAATCTCCTGAGAACACAAATATTCGCTTCCAAAGATATCATCCCAGAGCACAAAAAATTCGCTTCCAAAGAAATCACCCTAGAACACAAAAAATTTGCTTCCAACGAAATCTCCTGAGAACACATATATTCGCTTCCAACGAAATCACCCCATAGCACAAAAAATTCGCTTCCAACAAAATGACTCTACAGCACAGAAAACACGCTTCCAACGAAATGACCCCCTATTTCAAAAATTTGCTTCCATCGAAAAAACCGGAGAACACAAAAAATTCTTCCAACAATATTACCCCAGAAGACAAAAAATTCTTTTCCAATGAAATCTCCTGAGAACACAAATATTCGCTTCCACAGATATCATCACAGAGTAGAAAAAAATCGCTTCCAACGAAATCACCGTAGAACACAAAAATTCGCTTTCAACGAAATCACCCGAGAACACAAAAAATTTGCTTCCAACAAAATTACCCCAGAGCACAAAAAATTCGCTTCCAAAGATATGACTCCAGAGCACAGAAAGCATGCTTCCAATGAAATGACCCCTGAACACAAAAAATTGGCCTCCAACGAAATCACCCTAAAACATAAAAAATTCGCTTCCATCGAAATCACCACAGAAGACAAAAAATTCGCTTCCAAACAAATCACCCCAGAGCACAAAAAATTCGCTTCGAACGAAGTTACCCTAGAACACAAAAATTCGCTTCCAACGAAATCACCCCAGAACACAAAAAATTCGCTTCCAACGAAATGACTCCAGAGAACAGAAAAAACGCTTCCAATGCAATGACCCCCTACTTCAAAAATTTGATTCCATGGAAATACCGGAAAACACAAAAAATTCTCTTCGAACGATATTACCGCAGAAGACAAAAAATTCTTTTCCAACGAAATCTCCTGAGAACACAAATATTCGCTTCCAACGAAATAACCCTAAAACAGAAAAATATCCTTTCAAAGAAATCACCCGAGAACACAAAAATTCGCTTCCAACGAAATCACCGCAGAACACAAAAAATTCCCTCGCAACGAAATCTCCTGAGAACACAAATATTCGCTTCCAACGAAATCACCCCAGAGCACAAAAAAAAATTTGCTTCCAATGAAATGACTCCAGAGCAAACAAAACACGCTTCCAATGAAATGACCCCAGAACACAAAAAATCCCCTTCCAACGAAATCACCCTAGAATATAAAACACTCGCTGCCTTCGCAAACACCACAGAAGACAAAAAATTCGCTTCCAACCAAATCACCCAAGAGCACAAAAAATTCCCTTCCAATGAAATCACCCTAGAACATAAAAAAATCGATTTCAACAAAATCACCCGAGAACACAAAAAATTTGCTTCCAACGAAATTACCCCAGAATACAAAAATTTGCTTGCAACGAAATCTCCCGAAAAACACATATATTCGCTTCCAACGAAATAAACTCAGAACACAAAAAATTTGCTTCCAACGAAGTGACTCCAGAGCACAAAAAACACTATTCCAACGAAATGACCCGATATTTCAAAAATTTGCTTCCATCGAAATCACCCGAGAACACAAAAAATTCGGTTCCAATGAAATGACTCCAGAGCACAGAAAACACGCTTCCAACGAAATGACCCGGTATTTCAAAAATTTGCTTCCATCGAAATCACCCAAGAACACAAAAAATTCGCTTCCAACGAAATTACCCCAGAACACAAAAAATTCACTTCCAACGAAATCTCCTGATAACACAAATATTTGCTTCCAAAGAAATCATCCCAGGGCACAAAAAAATTCGCTTCCAACAAAATCACCCTAGAACACAAAAAATTCCCTTTCAACGAAATCACCCGAAAACACAAAAAATTCACGTCCAACGAAATTACTACAGAACAGAAAAAATTCGCTTCTATTGAAATCACCCCAAACACAAAAAATTCCCTTCCAAGAAAACCACCCTAGATCATAAAACACTCGCTTCCTTCGAAATCACCACAGAAGACAAACAATGCGCTTCCAACCAAATCACCTAAGAGCACAAAAAATTTGCTTCCAACAAAATCACCCTAGAACAAAAAAAATTCTCTTGCAACGAAATCTCCTGAGAACACAAATATTCGCTTCCAACGAAATCACCCCAGAACACAAAAAATTCGCTTCCAACAAAATGACTCCAGAGCACAGAAAACACGCTTCCAAGGAAATGACCCCCTACTTTAAAAATTTGCTTCCATCGAAAACACCGGAGAACACAAAAAAATCTCTTCCAACGATATTACCCCAGAAGACAAAAAATTCTTTTCCATCGAAATCTCCTGAGAACACAAATATTCGCTTCCAAAGATAACATCACAGAGTAGTAAAAAATCGCTTCCAAAGAAATCACCGTAGAACACAAAAATTCCCTTTCAACGAAATCCCCCGAGAACACAAAGAATTTGCTTCCAAAGATGTGACTCCAGAGCACAGAAAGCATGCTTCCAATGAAATGACCCCTGAACACAAATAATTCGCCTCCAACGAAATCACCCTAAAACATAAAAAATTCGCTTCCATCGAAATCACCACAGAAGACAAAAAATTCGCTTCCAAACAAATCACGCCAGAGCACAAAAAAATTCGCTTCGAACGAAATCACCCCAGAGCACAAAAAATTCGCTTCCAAGAAATGACTCCAGAGCACAGAAAACACGCTTCCAACGAAATGACCCCATATTTCAAAAATTTGCTTCCATCGAAATCACCCAAGAACACAAAAAATTCGCTTCCAACGAAATCACCCTAGAACATAAAAAATTCGCTTTCCAAGAAATCACCCGAGAACACAAAAAATTCGCTTCCCACGAAATTACCCCAGAACACAAAAAATTTGCTTGCAAAGAAATCTTCTGAGAAGACATATATTCGCTTCCAACCAAATCACCCCAGAACACAAAAAATTCGCTTCCAAATAAATGACTCCAGAGCACAGAAAACACGCTTCCAACGAAATGACCCTCTACTTCAAAAATTTGCTTCCATTGAAAAGACCGGAAAGCACAAAAAATTCTCTTCCAACGATATTACGCCAGAAGACAAAAAAATTCTTTTCCAACGTAATCTTATAAGAACACAAACATTTGATTCCAAAGATATCATCCCAGAGCACAGAAAACACGCTTCCAACGAAACGACCCCCTACTTCAAAAATTTGTTTCCATCGAGATCACCTGAGAACACAAAAAATTCTCTCTCAACGAAATTACACCTGAACACAAAATATTCACTTGCAACGAAATCTCCTGAGAACACAAATATTGGCTTCCAACGAAATCACCCCAGAGCACAAAAAATTGGCTTCCAAAGAAATGACTCCAGAGCATAGAAAAAAACGCTTCCAAAGAAATGACCCCCTACTACAAAAATTTGCTACCATTGAAAAGACCGGAGAACACAAAAAATTCTCTTCCAACGATATTGCCCCAGGAGACAAAAAAATCGTTTTCCTACGAATTCTCCTGAGAAAACAAATATTTGTCTCAAAATTATCATCCCAGAGCAAAAAATTTTCTTCCAAAGAAATCACCCTAGAATACAAAAATTCCCTTTCAATGAAATCACCCGAGAACACAAAAAATTCGCTTCCAATGAAATCAACCCAGATCACAAAAAATTCGCTTGCAACGAAATCTCCTGAGAACACAAAAATTCGCTTCCAACGAAATCACCCAAGAGCACAAAAAATTGGCTTCCAAAGAAATGACTCCAGAGCATAGAAAACACGCTTCCAACGAAAATGACCCCATACTTCAAAAATTTGCTACCATCGAAATCACCCCAGAACACAGAAATTCGCTTCCAAAGAAATCAGCCCAGAACACAAAAAATTCGATTGCAAAGAAATCTCCTGAGAACACAAATATTCGCTTACAATGAAATCACCCGAGAACACAAAAAATTCACTTCCAACGAAATGACTCCAGAGCACAGAAAACACGCTTCCAACGAAATGACCCTCTACTTCAAAAATTTGCTTCCATCGAAAAGACCGGAGAACACAAAAAATTCTCTTTCAACGATATTAACCCAGAAGATAATAAATTCTTTTCCAACGAAATCTCCTGAGAACACAAATATTCGCTTCCAAAGATATCATCCCAGAGCACAAAAAATTTGCTTCCAACAAAATCACCCTAGAACACAAAAATTCCCTTTCAACGAAATCACCCGAGAACACAAAAATTTTGCTTCCAAGGAAATCACCCCAGAACACAAAAAATTCGATTGCAAGGAAATCTCCTGAGAACACAAATATTGGCTTCCAACGAAATCACTCCAGAGCACAAAAAATTGGCTTCCAAAGAAATGACTCCAGAGCATAGAAAACACGCTTCCAACGAAATGACCCCCTACTTCAAAAATGTGCTTCCATGGAAAAGACCAGAGAACACAAAAAATTCTCTCCCAACGATATTACCCCAGAAGACAATAAATTATTTTCCAACGAAATTTCCTGAGAACACAAATATTCGCTTCCAAAGATATCATCCCAGAGCACAAAAAATTTGCTTCCAACACAATCACCCTAGAGCACAGAAATTCCCTTTCAACGAAATCACCCGAGAACACAAAAATTTTGCTTCCAAGGAAATCACCCCAGAACACAAAAAATTCGATTGCAAGGAAATCTCCTGAGAACACAAATATTGGCTTCCAACGAAATCACTCCAGAGCACAAAAAAATTGGCTTCCAAAGAAATGACTCCAGAGCATAGAAAACACGCTTCCAACGAAATGACCCCCTACTTCAAAAATGTGCTTCCATGGAAAAGACCAGAGAACACAAAAAATTCTCTCCCAACGATATTACCCCAGAAGACAATAAATTCTTTTCCAACGAAATTTCCTGAAAACACAAATATTCGCTTCCAAAGATATCATCCCAGAGCACAAAAAATTTGCTTCCAACAAAATCACCCTAGAACACAAAAATTCCCTTTCAACGAAATCACCCGAGAACACAAAAATTTTGCTTCCAAGGAAATCACCCCAGAACACAAAAAATTCGATTGCAAGGAAATCTCCTGAGAACACAAATATTGGCTTCCAACGAAATCACTCCAGAGCACAAAAAACTGGCTTCCAAAGAAATGACTCCAGAGCATAGAAAACACGCTTCCAACGAAATGACCCCCTACTTCAAAAATGTGCTTCCATGGAAAAGACCAGAGAACACAAAAAATTCTCTCCCAACGATATTACCCCAGAAGACAATAAATTATTTTCCAACGAAATTTCCTGAGAACACAAATATTCGCTTCCAAAGATATCATCCCAGAGCACAAAAAATTTGCTTCCAACACAATCACCCTAGAGCACAGAAATTCCCTTTCAACGAAATCACCCGAGAACACAAAAATTTTGCTTCCAAGGAAATCACCCCAGAACACAAAAAATTCGATTGCAAGGAAATCTCCTGAGAACACAAATATTGGCTTCCAACGAAATCACTCCAGAGCACAAAAAAATTGGCTTCCAAAGAAATGACTCCAGAGCATAGAAAACACGCTTCCAACGAAATGACCCCCTACTTCAAAAATGTGCTTCCATGGAAAAGACCAGAGAACACAAAAAATTCTCTCCCAACGATATTACCCCAGAAGACAATAAATTCTTTTCCAACGAAATTTCCTGAAAACACAAATATTCGCTTCCAAAGATATCATCCCAGAGCACAAAAAATTTGCTTCCAACAAAATCACCCTAGAACACAAAAATTCCCTTTCAACGAAATCACCCGAGAACACAAAAATTTTGCTTCCAAGGAAATAACCCCAGAACACAAAAAATTCGCTTGCAACGAAATCTCCTGAGAACACAAATATTGGCTTTCAACGAAATCACCCCAGAGCACAAAAAATTCGCTTCCAACGAAATGACTCCAGAGCACAGAAAACACGCTTCCAACGAAATGACCCCCTACTTCAAAAATGTGCTTCCATCGAAAAAACTGGTGAACACAAAAAATTCTATTCCAACGATATTAACCCAGAATAAATAAAATACTTTTCCAACGAAATCTCCTGAGTACACAAATATTCGCTTTCAAAGATATCATCCCAGAAACAAAAATTCGCTTCCAACAAAATTACCCTAGAACACAAAAATTCCCTTTCAACGAAATCACCCGAGAACAAAAAAATTTGCTTCCATCGAAATCACCCCAAAACACAAAAAATTCGCTTCCAACGCAATCACGCTAGAACACAAAAAATTAATTTAAACGAAATCACCTGAGAACACAAAAAATGCGCTTCCAATGGAATCACCAAAGAGCACAAAATATTCGCTTCCAATGAAATGACTCCATAGCACAGAAAACACGCTTCCAATGAAAGAACCCCAAAACACAAAAAATTCGCTTTCCAAGAAATCACCCGAGAACACAAAAAATTCGCTTCCTACGAAATTACCCCAGAACACAAAAAATTTGCATGCAAAGAAATTTTCTGAGAACACATATATTCGCTTCCAACCAAATCACCCAGAACACAAAAAATTCGCTTCCAAATAAATGACTCCAGAGCACAGAAAACACGCTTCCAACGAAATGACCCTCTACTTCAAAAATTTGCTTCCATTGAAAAGACCGGAAAACACAAAAAATTCTCTTCCAACAATATTACACCAGAAGACAAAAAATTCTTTTCCAATGAAATCTTCTGAGAACACAAATATTCGCTTCCAAAGATATCATTCCAGAGCACAACAAATTCACTTCCAACGAAATCACCCTAGAACACTAATATTCCCTTTCAAAGTAATCACCCGAGAACACAAAAAATTTGCTTCCAACGAAATCACCCCAGAGCACAAAATATTTGCTTCCAACGAAATGATTCCAGAGCACAGAAAACATGCTTCCAACGCAATGACCCCCTACTACAAAAATTTGCTTCCATGGAAATACTGGAAAACACAAAAAATTCTCTTCTAATGATATTACCCCAGAAGACAAAAAATTCTTTTCCAACGAAATCTTCCGAAAACAGAAATATTCGCTTCCAACGAAATCAACCCAGAACACAAAAAATTCGCTTCCAACAAAGTGACTCCAGAGCACAGAAAACACGCTTCCAATGCAATGACCCCCTACTACAAAAATTTGTTTCCATGGAAATACTGGAAAACACAAAAAATTCTCTTCTAATGATATTACCCCAGAAGACAAAAAATTCTTTTCCAACGAAATGTCCTGAGAACCCAAATATTTGCTTCCAAAGATATCATCACAGAGCACAAAAAATTCGCTTCCAACGAAATCACCCTAAAACAGAAAAATACCCTTTCAACGAAATCACCCGAGAACACAAAAAATTCGCTTCCAACGAAATCACCGCAGAACACAAAAAATTCCCTTGCAAGGAAATCTCCTGAGAACACAAATATTCGCTTCCAACGAAATCACCCCGGAGCACCAAAAAATTCGCTTCCAACGAAATGACTCCAGAGCACACAAAACATGCTTCCAATGAAATGAGCACAGAACACAAAAAATTCCCTTCCAACGACATCACCCTAGAATATAAAACACTAGCTTCCTTTCAAAATTACCACAGAAGACAAAAAATTCGCTTCCAACCAAATCACCCAATTGCACAGAAAATTTGCTTCCAACGAAATTACCCCAGAATACAAAAAATTCGCTTGCAACGAAATCTTCCGAAAACACATATATTCGCTTCCAACGAAATCAAGCAAGAACACAAAAAATTCGCTTCCAACGAA